>NW_024412451.1:5934611-5962890 GCF_014898765.1 Herpailurus yagouaroundi | reverse complement strand
GGGGGGGGGCTCTCGACCAGCGGGAGAGGCCGAAGATAAATGAGGTCAAGAAATCAATCCCTACTCAGCATGGGGGAAAAATAAAACGGCAAGTGCTAAGGAGAAAAGAGCAGCGCGGAGGGCAGCCTGGGAGTGGTGAATTTGCCTGGAGCATAGTCGGGGACCGGCCTCCCCGGGAAGGCGATGAGTTGAATAAAACCCATACATCAGAGGCGCAGTCCGTTGAGCATCCCGCATTTTGATTTCCACTCATGATCTCATGGTTCCTGGGATCCAACCCCACCTGGGCTCTGAGATGACAGGGCAGGCCCTGCCTGGGATTCTCTCTCCCAATCTCAATCAATCTCTCTCTCTCTCTCTCTCTCCATGCCCCTCCCCCTCAAAATAAATAAACATTAAAAAAAAAAAAAAAACCCTTACATCATTATTTGGGGGTAGCTAACTTTTGTTGCTTTTTCTTTCCTTTTTTTTAATTCCTTCTAGAAAATCTACACCATATGAAAATTTGAACTCTACATTCTATTTTTATTTTTTATTTCTTTGTTTCTGAGAGAGAGCACAAGTGAGCAGGGGAGAGGGAGACAGAGAGAGAATCCCAGGCGGGCTCCACACTCAGCACGGAGCCCGATGTGGGGCTTGACCCCACAACCGCAGGATCATTCTTGTTGGAAGCAAGAGTCAGATGCTCAACCGACTGAGCCACCCGGGGAACCCCCAAACTCTACATTCTAAAAGAGAACTCTTGCCTTGCTTTGCCCAGGCCCCCAGAGTGAGCCACAGAGTCCCCAGTTTCTTATAGAACCTTCTAGATCAGCTGTTCTCAACTCTGGCTATACGCTGGCACTCTCTGGGAAGCTTACCAAAAAAATCGCCAAAAAACACACAAAAAAACAAAAAAAACAACAACGAATGTCCTGGCTACAGCACAGGGTAGAATCTGGATCTCTGGGGGGGGGGGGGGGGGGTTAAGAATTAAACCATAAGAATCGTCATTCTGGATCTTTTTCTAGGGCCATCTAAGCAGCCTATATATCTAATATTTGTGCATCCGTCAAACATTTATTGAATATCCACTGTGCGCCAAACACTGCTCTAGGCACCGGGGACTCAACAGTGAAAAAGGAGGTAAAAGCCTCTGCCCTCAGATTGCTTACGTTCTGGAAAAAGGCAATTTCTCTTTATTACTACGTGTCCCCTATTCCTTGGCAATAGGCTGCACTCCCGTGGGAGAGAGCTTTGTCTCCTCTGCTGCTCTCGGTCCATGACTGGCTAGGGCTAGCCCACCCTGGCTCCATGCACGGTCATGTGACCCAGGGCTGATCAATCACAGTGAGCGGCTCAGGAGTGAGAGCAAGACCCATCTTGGACCCATGAGGCCACGGGACAAGAGACTCTCTTTCTCCTCCAGGGTTGCTGAACTAGGAGAATTAAAGTTTGGAGCTACTGGGGGCTGCCTTGCCGTCCTGAGGGGAGTAAGAGAAAGAAAGAAAGAAAGAGAATGAGATTGCTTCAGAGTGAAGACCACGCAGAGCTAAGCAAGGGAAAAATCCCTGACATCACGGTTGGAGCACCTGGATCCAGCTGTCACTGAACCCAACCTTGGGATTTCAATTAGGTAGTTTATACATCCTCATGTGTGCTTAAGCCATCTTAGTGGACTGTCTCACCATCAAAACAGCCCCAAGGAAATAGCTGGAAAGACCGGTAAGTTGAAAATGATATAGTGGACGGTCTCACATTAATATTTTGTTCTCTTCGTGCCTCCCTCCAGCCCCTCCTTTAAGTTGGGGAGGTGGATTACATTAAAAGAGACCGAGAAAACACGTAAATATACAGTATTTTGTAGGAACCCAATTTCTCACTGTCACACACACACACACACACACACACACACAAACACACACATAGGTACAAATTTGCACGAGGAAAAAGAGACCCTGAACTCTGTGATGTTGAACTAGAACATGACATACTGGTGTGAACTCAGAGTTCCATATGTAAGGATACTTATATAAGTAAATATAGATGTAAATGTTTATATCCAGGGGTGCCTGGTGGGCTCAGTTGGCAGAACGTGCAACTGTTGATCTCGGCGTCATGAGTTCGAGCCCCATGTTGGGGGCAGAGTTTGCTTAAAAAAATGTGCGTGTATCGGGGCGCCTGGGTGACTCAGTCGGTTGTGTCCGACTTGCGTGCTGACAGCTCAGAGCCTGGAGCCTGCCTTGGATTCTGTGTCTCCCTTCTCTATCTCTCTCTCAAGAATAAACATGAAGGGGCACGTGGGTGGCTCAGTCCGTTAAGCGTCCGACTTCAGCTCAGGTCCTGATCTCTCGGTCCGTAGTTCGAGCCCCGCGTTGGGTTCTGTGCTGACGGCTCAGAGCCTGGAGCCTGCTTCGGATTCTGTGTCTCCCTCTCTCTCTGCCCCTCCCCTGCTCTCTCTGTCTCAGAAAATAAACACTTCAAAAAATTTTTATGTGTGTGTATATATATATGTGAGTACATGCGTTTACGTGTGTGTATGCATGTATATGCATTTGTGTGTATATACACAGCTATTTGCTGAGAGGTTCTGGAAGCACCCTGATACGGCTGAGTATACCTAGCACCCACATCTTTTTTGTTTTGTTTTTTTCATTTAATGTGTATTTATTGGGGCGCCTGGGTGGCGCAGTCGGTTAAGCGTCCGACTTCAGCCAGGTCACGATCTCGCGGTCCGTGAGTTCGAGCCCCGCGTCGGGCTCTGGGCTGATGGCTCAGAGCCTGGAGCCTGCTTCCCATTCTGTGTCTCCCTCTCTCTCTGCCCCTTCCCCGTTCATGCTCTGTCTCTCTCTGTCCCCAAAAAATAAATAAACGTTGAAAAAATAAAATAAAATAAAATAAAATAAAATAAAATAATGTGTATTTATTTACTTTTGATGGAGAGAGCACAAGTGGGGGGAAGGAGAGAGAGAGAGAGAGAGAGACCGAATCCGAAGTAGGCTCCAGGCTCTGAGATGTCACTGCAGAGCCTGACATGGGGCTCGAAGTCACAAACGGAGAGATCATGATCTGAGCTGAAGTCAGACAGTTAACCAGCTGAGCCACCCAGAAGCCCCACCTAGCACCTACACCGTAGACTCTAAGCACCATTCACTAAAAAGAACCAGGTCCCCTTGGAGAAATGGGTGACTCTATGTACTATGTATTTCACCAAATATAAGCCACCTTCAATCGCCAAACACGCTGTTACACCACCAAGAAAAAAAAACTCCTATCAATTAACCTCTGCCAGACTACTGATTGGAAACCAGTGTGAGAAATAAATGTGTCTTAGATTCGAGAAAATAACAGTATTTGCAGACAGGAGATACACACACACACACACACACATACAGTAACTACAGTTCCTAGTTTCTGAGGACGGAACCTCATTTGTGTTCTTTTTTTTTTTTTTAAGTTTACTTATTTATTTTGATAGAGAGAGAGAGAGAGTGAGAGCGGGACAGGGGTAGAGAGAGAGGGAAAGAGAGAATCCCAAGCAGCCTCTGCCCTGTCAGTGTAGAGCCGGATGCGGGGCCTGAACTCACGAACCACGAGATCCTGACCTGAGCCGAAGCTGGATGCTTAACCAACTGAGCCCCCCAGGCACCCCTCATTTTGTGTTCTTGTTTTCCACTCATGTTGACCCTTCCCTGCAGGGCCCCTTCCCTGATTTTCCTAACAAGAAAACCTTTGGGTGGCCTACGAACCCAGGCATGGTCTCCCCACACCTCCATGATGCCCCCAGCCCCAACAGCCTGCTTTCCATCCCTTGTACCTTTCATGCCTCAACCTCCCACCGGGCTTTTGCACAAGCTCATCCCATCTCAGTCACCGCCTCCTCCAGGGAGGCTTCGCTGACTTCACCTTAGGTGATACTTACTTCCCCTACAAATTCAACTGGCCATTTATCGTGAGTGGTCAGTCGAGTGTCTGGGCTCCCCATTAGATTGTGAGAATAGGGGTTGGCTGCGCTTTTCTCTCTCCAGTATCCCCAATACCCTGCACTTAGTAGGTGCTCAATAAAATTTAAGTCCCACTGAAGAATGAATTTTCCTAACAGAGCACTGAGCCTGGGAGGGAAAGGAATTTGCTCAAGGTCACACAGCCAGTCGGAGGCGAGCCTGGGACCAGACGTGGCTCCAACCGGGTTCAGTGGCCTCGCCTTTACCCAATGCCAGCGCTGCCCCCGCCCCGTCCCCAGGCCGGTCACTCACCCTCTTCTCATGGTTGGGGATGATACAGCGGACGAAGCTGGGGTTGGTGTTGCTGAGTGTGGCCATGAGGCGGCTCAGGGACTCCTTGTAGAGCTGTCCCACTGTTCGGAACATGCCCCGGCGGGGGCGGCCGCCGGGTGGGCCATCCCCAAGGCTGCTCACCTGCTCCAGCCCCACGATGCCCTCCACTACGGGGAGAGGAAACAGATGTAGAGAAAGAAGCGGGTCAGGGGTCAGTTTTAGGTGCACTGTTTTAAGTCAAAGTTCAAGGGTCTTGTCATTTATAGGACCTGGCAGTTTACATATGAAACACCGGTAAGGTAGGTATTTGCAGCCCCATTGGACTGATGTGTAAACTCAGAAAGGTGGAAGTCAGGTCACACAGCTGAGAAAGCGCAGATCTAGGATTCGAACCCAGGCAGTGAGAGTCCACTGGAAACCTGGCCTCTGACCGCTCTTCTTCTCGAGGAACGATCTCCACTGTTCCTTATCAAAAAGTGGTCATGACAACGGCATATGCTTACTTGGCACGTTCTCTCTGCCACGCCCACTCGAAGCGCTTTACATATGCCTTCTCGTTTATAAGCCTGTAAGAATCGTTCCCATTTTACAGGCGAGGAAACCGAGGCACAGAGAGGGAAACAGCGCACTCAGCATGGCCGCAGTTTTAGGAACTTAACACGATGTCCCACTGAGGACGTAATAAAGCCCGGCTTTTCTGCGCGATATTTAAAAGCACACAGACACTCTCCGCATGAACCATTTTTCCAAAAAGGCCTGATTTCATGGTGACTCTTCTCTCTTTTGTCATTTGGTGGCGTCACTTCAGCTAGTGAGAAATCCCCACTCCTTCATCTCGAATTCTGTGGGGTTTTTTAATGTTTATTTTTATTTTTATTTTTGAGAGAGAGAGAGAGTGAGTGGGGCATGGACAGAGAGAGAGGGAGACCCAGAATCCGAAGCAGGCGCCAGGCTCCGAGCTGTCAGCACAGAGCCCAACGCGGGGCCTGAACCCAGGGACCGCGAGATCATGGCCTGAGCCAAAGTCGGATGCTTAGCCGACTGAGTCACCCACGTGCCCCTCGAATTCCGTTTGAAGTCACGCCTCCTTTCTCAGGGACCTGCGGCGGGGGCAGACTCTGATGTCCTGTAGTCCTCAGCAATGAGGGTCATCAGGGGTCAACCAGATAATCTTCGCTTAGGGCAGGGCTTGGTGCACAAGTGGGGGCTCACCTCTGGCCTTTTCCTCCCCAGGTTCAACGTTCCCTCTCACCGCCATGCTCCCAGCTGTTATCAAAATGGTAATTAAGTTCTAACAGCACAGATAAGAGCAGAGGCCCTGGGATGTCTTGGGTCCAAATCCAAGCTCTGTCCTTTACTGTCTGTGTGACCTCAGGCAGGTGTCTTAACCTCTCTGTGCTTTCTCATCTGTATGATGGGGATAATAGCACTAACACCTGCCTCGTTGGGTTGTTCGGAGGATCCTTTTTTTTTTTTTTTTTAAGTTTATTTATTAACTTTCAGAGAGACAGTGTGAGTGGGGGAGGAGGGAGAGAGAGAGAGAGACAGAGACAGAGACAGAGACAGAGACAGAGAGGGAATCCCAAGCAGGGTCCACACTGTCAGCACGGAGCCCGGCATGGAGCTTGAATTCACGAAACCGTGAGACCATGACCTGAGCCGAAATCAAGAGTAAGCGCTTAACCTACTGAGTCACCCAGGCGCCCCTGTTCAGAGGGTTCTAGGCGTTAGTAACTGTAAACAGGCTCTGCACAGCACACGGCATGTAGTACATGCTCAGTAAATGCCAGCTGGTGTTACCAAGATGCTTGTACTTTTATACATGTGGTTTAATTAGAAGGTGTCGTGTGGCTACAAAGAGTCTGGACACTGCTGAGGGAGGCGACAAGGAAGGAGAGCGAGAGTCCCCCACACGGAGGAGAGGGGACAGATGTTCAAAGTCAGGTACCCGGTCCAACAGGCCCACCCTCTTCATCCGGCAAATCTCACCCGTCGGTGCACAGCAACACCCACCCCCTGACGGAGAAATGGCAGAGCTGCGCCTCCCTGAAGATCCTGGGGGTGACGGTGGGAAGGAGCCAAGGAAAGGGAATTGCTGGAAGCCCCCGTGTTCTGGGGGGTGAGGACAGATGGAGGGGGGAGGCAGAGTGATGAGGGGTGGGAGATGCAATGGGAACAGCAAGAGAAGGGAGGAGGGAGAGAAGGTGGCAAGAGAAAAAGAGAGCATTATTAGTCAACAGCACAGGGCAAAGCGGGAGGAAAAACTTGAATGTTGGCCATGAACTTTTAAAGCTAGGGCGACTGTCCTGTTCACCTTTGTGTCTACCCATTGAGGGCATGACGATGACCGGAAGGATGACCGTCCTTTGTGGGAATTCAGTGCCAAGGAGATAAAAAATCTCTTTCCCTAGAGGTTAAATCTGTATCTGCTTTATTAGGTATCCCTTTTTGCCCTGGCTGCCAGGAAGCTCAAGGACTAACTCAATGCTCCTTCCTAGCTTGTTGCATTGGTCTCTCTGAGGAGAGCTTTTCCCCTGGGCTCCCAGGATGCTGGGCACCCAACTCTGGGCTCAGGACAGCCGTAGTAGAGATTGATGCACGAGGGCCCCAGTTCCCTGTCCCTCCTGTGACTTGCAGCTCCTTGAATCTGGGCTGCTCTGACCTGCTTTGTTCAGGAGAGTTGTGGAGGAAGGAACACTGCACCGGGTTGGAGACAAGGACACAGCTTCCGCTTCTCTCTCGGAATCCCTGGAGAGCCAGGCTCATATGAGATGGGGCATGTGAGGGATCACGGTGGGGGTGGGGGTGGGGCATGATGTATCCATAAAGAGGACACAGATATTAAAGAAGTGTGTGTGTGGTGGGGATTTTCTGAGGAGATGATTCTCATAGCAGAATCTGGTTCTGTTAGTGAACATCAAGCACTACTTTTCAATCCCTCTTGTACAAACCACAGAAGACACAAACCTCAAATTCCTCTGTCTAAAATCACCTCATAACATCAAGGCACCTCACACTCTTCTAGTTCTGTGAGTCCATTTGGGAACCATTCATCTTGCTTATTTTGTTCTCTTGTCTAATTGCGTGGGCTAGCAATTATAACTTTGCTTTTCATTTCAGTAAAAGGCGTCAGCAAACGGACAGACCCCGGACGCCTTGAATCGGGGGGAAAACCCAGGATGCTGGTTTTGTCAGTTGTGAAAATCATGTCTCCTCTAAGGAGGGGAAGTGGCAAACAAGGCTTGGAAAGGTATGGGGTCTCATACTTTTTCTGCCCGTGCCTCCCAGAAGGGTCATTCCAAAAAGACTGAAGACCAAACCCACAGGGGCCTTGTTGGAGCAGGAAAGCTTTGCAAAATCTACATCTCAGTCCGTTGTTCTTCCCTGGGGCCCTGAAGGGAACTTTGTGAGAGTGCAGAAAGCAAAGCCTAAAAGGTGACTAATCTGTAAACCACCACCCTGCTGAGTTTCCTTCATGTGATGAATTAATTTTCAGTCAAATCTGATTTTTTTTTCCTTAGGGATCACAGGCCATCTACAATGAATGACTTTCTCTCTTCCTTTACAACATTCATACAGTTATTTCTTTTTCCAGTCTGATTGCATAGGCTAGTATTGCCAAAACCGTGTTTCAGAGCAGTGGCGACCACGGGCATCCTCGTCTGTTTCTGGTTAAGGAGGAGTGTTTTATCACTGAGCATGAGGCTGGCTTGTAGCAGTCAGCCAATCATTCAATCAACGAGTCACCGATTGGAAATGCTACTGTCAGACCGTCCGGCCTGCCTGCCTCACTTCTGTGTCTGAGCAGACAAGTCACGTTCAGAACTTAGCCTCTAGAACAAAGGTGTGCACCCTGTGGGCTGGGAAGAGGGATGCACCGAGCTCCAGGGACAGGGCCTAGGGAAATGACGATCCTCACCATCTTTCCAGATCTCTGCCGTTAGCCGGTCTGTGCTCTGGTGAAGCAGGGCTGCGACGTTGTCGTTCAGAGGGTCCATGTTTTTCATCAGCCACTCATTGGCCTTGTAGTCCACCTGGACGAAGTCAGGCAGAGGAAGGTGGTGAGCCCGCAGGTTCACCAGCTCTCCCAGTTTCCCAAGGAACCTCCCAGAAACCCTGGAGACCTCCAGCTCCAGGGCTCTCCACAGATGAGAGAGCGTCAGTGCCACCTAGTGTCTGTGCCCAGAACTGCACCCTCCACCTGCATGGCCCCTCCCCCTTCACTTCCCTCATCTGTTCTCTGTCCCACCTCCAGGACCTCGCCCGCCATCACTTCTTCCTTATCCATTCTATTCCAGCCACCCTAGCCTCCTCACGGCTCCTCAAACGTGCAAGTTCATTTCCACTTCGGCGTTTACCCCTGCCATTCCTGATCACCGCGGATTTTCACACAGCAGGCGCCTTCTGAGTATTCAGGGCTTTGCTTTGAGGCTCTCAGAGTCCGAGTCTTGACCCACACAACTCCCCACACGTGTGCACCCCCCAAAGACAGTGGCTCCCCTGAGGCCAGGATTTAGGTCTGACTCACAGCACAGGGCTGGGCACACCGGAGGTCTCAGGCAACGTTTGGGAAAGGAAGTGAGTACTGGACACAGAACACGTAGGTCTCCTGTCTCCCAGCCTCCGTATGCTGTTCCTTCCCCCCCCAGACAGCCCTTCCCAGCCTTCACCTATCCTTTGATGGCTGTTACTCCTCATTTATTTTTTAATGTTTTGCCCTTTTTTAGAGACAAAAAGAGCACGAGTGGGAGAGGGGCAGAAGGAGAGAGAGAGAGACAAGAGAGAGAGAATCTTAATGCTTATTCACTTTTGAGAGAAAGACAGACAGAGCGTGAGTGGGGGAGAGGCAGAGAGAGAGGGAGACAGAGAATCCGAAGCAGGCTCCAGGCTCTGAGCCGTCAGCACAGAGCCCGACGCGGGGCTCGAACCCACAAACCGTGAGATCATGACCTGAGCCAAAGTCTGACGCTTAACCGACTGAGCCACCCAGGCTCCCCTTAAATTCTTTGCTTTTATTTTAGAGACCACAGAACACAAGCAGGAGAGGGGTAGAAGGAGAGGGAGAGAGGGGGAAAGAGAGAGAGAGAGAAGAGAGAGATCGAGAGAGAGAGAGAGAGAGAGAGAGAGAGAGAGAGAGAATCTTAAGCAGGCTCCACACTCAGCACGGAGCCAGACATGGGCCTTGATCTCATGACCCTGGGATCACAACCAGAGCCAAAATCAAGAGTCAGACGCTCAACTGACTGAGCCACCCAGGCACCCCCCGTTTCTCGTCATTTCGGCCAGGGATTGGCAAACCACGGCCCGCAGGCCAAATCCAGGCTGCCGCGTTTTTGTAAATAAGGTTTTGTTGGAATACAGCCTTCCTTTATGCATCCACTTACTCATTACCCACTGTGTCTTTCCCACTACAACGGCAGAACTGAGCGGCTGTGGCCGAGACTGGCCCACAAAGCCAAAACTACTTACAGAAAATGTTTGTGGACCCTCGATTTCAATTTCCAATCACGCCTGCCTCTCTTCTGTGAAATGCCCCTGGCGTTCCTCGGCTGGGCTTTCACACCGCCCTACGCGGCCCTCACTAAACACCCCCCCACCCCCGCCTTACCCCCTAACGGTCTGTACTTGTCTCTCGCCCAGAGCAGGAGCTGTGTGAGGACAGAGACCCTGTCCACCCTGGGGCCCCAGCTTTGCTCGGCACAGGGCTGAGCACAGAAGGCACACCTTTGCCGAATGAGAGGATAAAATGCTCGTTCTCCTCTCAGTGAACTCGGACCCACCCCTCCAAACCGATCGTAAACAGCCCCTCCTTGAGGAAGCTTTTCTTTTTTCTTATGTTTGTTTTGGAGAGAGAGACAGAGACGGAGACAGAGTGCAAGAGGGGGAGGGGCAGAGAGAGAGGGAGACACAGAACCCGAAGCAGGCCCCAGGCTCTGAGCCGTCAGCACAGAGCCCGACGCGGGGCTCGAACTCACGGACCGTGAGATCATGACCTGAGCAGAAGTCGGACGCTTCACCGACGGAGCCACCCAGGCGCCCTGAGGAAGCTATTGCTGCCTACATCAGAGTCCTCGGTCCTCCTGGGGTTTTCCTGGCCCCTGTCAGGACATCAGGCAGTTCCTGCTCCCCCCCTGCCCTCTCTCCCCCCTCCCCCCACGTCCTCCCCCCTGCCCTCTCCTGGGCCTGCAGCCTGGTGGTCCCCACTCCCGCCCACGAGCCTCACGGCTCGCCCCGCCTCCAACCTTGCCCGCATAGTGCAGGACACTGAAGTCGGCCTGGTCCCGCAGGTTCCTCGGCCGCTGGAACTTGGGGTGGCCTCCTTGCTCCTGCGCCACCTTCTCGACGAAGGACTTGTCCGTGGCCTTCGGGAACCAGCACTCTTCGTCCAGCAGGGCCAGGAGTCCAGGGGGGTTAGCCTAGCCGTCCACAGGAGGGGAAGAGGACGTCAGATCCCCGGATGCTGGACACTCAGGCTGCTGCTAACTCGTAGCTCTTGTGAGGGGCACGGGGATGGAAGCCAAACGTGAGAACGGCTGTCGATCAGAGCCTGGGCGGAAGCGGGGCCCACGGCGGCCGCGCGCCTGCGAGTCCTTAACTGAGGGAGAAGCCTGAGGCCCAGCGGGGCAGGAGGCGGAGGGGGGCGGGCGGGGGGGGGGGGGGGGTTGTCTCCCGGCAGTGGATGCGGCAGCGGGCGGGCCCTGAGGCTCACCGGCCGCTCGATGAGGTCGATGCAGGGCTGCAGGTCGAGGCCGAAGTCCAGGAAGGTCCAGGGGATGCCCTCGCGCTGGTACTCCTCCTGCTCCAGCACGAACATCGTGTGGTTAAAGAGCTGCTGCAGCTTCTCGTTGGTGTAGTTGATGCACAGCTGCTCGAAGGAGTTCAGCTGCGGAGGATAAGGGACCAGTGAGAGAGGGGACAGGGATGGGGGGGGCAGGGCTAGGGGACAGGGATGGGGGACAGGGAAGGGGGGACAGGGATGGGAGGACAGAGACGGGGGACAGAGACGGGGGTACAAAGACAAGGAGGACAAGGACGGGGGGACAGGGATGGGGGGACAGGAATGGGGATACCGACAGAGGGGACAGAGACTGGGAGACAGAGATGAGGAGGGGGACAGAGATGGGTAAGGGAACAGAGATAGGGGGACAGAGACACGGGGAGGACAAAGACGGGGGGGCACAGAGAAAAGAGAAAGGGAGGAGACAGAGACAGGGAGGAGGAAAGAGACGGGGGGGGGGGGATGGTCCAGGATTGGTGGAAAGACACCCAGAGAGAGGGGGACAGGGACACAAAGAGAGGAGGACAGGGCCGGAGTGACGGAGCCCTCCGGCCCCAGCCTGGCCCCAGGTGCAGACCTGGAAGATCTCGAAGCCGGCGATGTCCAGGATGCCGAGGAAGGAGGCGCCCTGGCGGGGACTGCGGTCCAGGGCACGGTTGAGGCGCAAGACCAGCCAGCGGAAGAGGCGCTCATAGGTGGCCTTGGCCAGGGCCTCCAGCGCGAAGTCGGCCTGTGGGGCAGGGCGCATGTGAGGGCCTGGTCCCCCTTCCACGGCCCCAGAACAAGCCCAGGGCCAGCAAGGAGACACTGACATGGACAGGCCCCCTCGCGGCTCACCGAGAACAATGACGTTAATCGATGACACCGACCGGTACAGACCCCCACGCTGCGCCAGGCACTGGGAACCACTTGGGGGCGTGTGAGGTCATCAACCCGCCCCCCCCCAACCCCTGAACCAATTTCAACAGCATCGTGAGAGTTCAGAAGGTGGACTCTGGAGGCCGACAACCCGGGCTTGAATCCTGGCTCTGCCCCTTAGAAGCTGTGTGGCCTCAAGCATGTGAATAAACCTCTCTGTGCCTCAGTTTCTCCATCTGTAAAATGGTACTAACGACAGGACCTCAGCCGAGATGGAACCTGGGTCGGCGGGAGCTCCGATCTCTGGCCCTCGTGTCCCTCTCTGTCTTCACAATTGTACTTCATTCGAGTTCCCAGCCTGGGGACAGTCAGAGACCTCTGCCCAAAAGCTGGATTCTGGAAACTTCTAACATGGGCTCGCTTTGCCCCACTCCCCATCCCCCCACCCCCATCGCTCGCCTGAACTCTGACAGCAACCTCCTCATGTCCCCCTGCTCCCACCCATGCCCCCTGGGTCCAATTCTCCATGCAGTAGACAAGGGGGTCTTCATAAAAGACGAACCGAATCAAGTCACTCCCTGGCTTAAACCCTCACTGGCCCGCTGCACTCAGAATAAAACTCACCCTAACCCTTACTGTGTAACACCCTGTGTAATCCATCCCCTTCCAACCCCTCCGACTGCAGCTTCTGCCTCCCTGGCCCTGGCTATCTACCCTCACTGACCTCCTTCATGTCCTCAATTCGCCAACCCTGTTCCAGCCCCAGGGCCTTTACACATGCTGTTCCCTCTGCCTTGAACCACCTCGGTCTCAACGCAAACATCATCTCTTCATAGAGGACTTCCCTGACCCCCCAAACCCCCTCCTTCATAGGAGGCCCCACCGTTTATGCATTTTTTTTTTAATGATCTGTTTCCTACTTCAGCCTGAGCTCCACAAAGGCATGGTCTGTTTCCATTACTACTTTTATTCCCAGCACCAGAAACAGAGACGGTAACAGAGCGAACAGTCAGCAAAAGTTTGAGTGCAGGAAAAACCCGGCATAAGCGGCTGAAAGCTCCAGGACCCTGGCGCCCCGCCCCCCGGCGCCCCGCCCCCCGGCGCCCCGCCCACCTGTTCCTTGGTCTGCGCTTTCTGTACATAGTCTCGGCCGACTTTGATGCGGGGGGTGAGCAGGGCGCGGGAGAAATCCGTCACCCCTAGTCCCAGGAGGCGGCACAGCTTCTGTGCGGCTGAGGGCGGGAGGGACAGGGGGTCTGATCAGCCTTAGGAAGCGGCAGCGGCCGCTGAGCATAGACAAGGGGCCCGGCCTCTCCCACCAGAGGTATCACACGTCCTAAAAGTGTGTATGTTCCTCTGGCCCAACGATTCTCTCTCTGGGACCCCGACATGGGATAAATAATCCCGGACGTGGGGCGCCTGGGCAGCTCAGTCGGTTAAGCAGCCAAAGCTTGATTTTGGTTCAGGTCACGATCTCTCAGTTCCTGAGTTCAAGCCCCGCATTGGGCTCTGTGCTGACAGCTCAGAGCCTGGAGCCTGCTTTGGATTGGGTCTCCTCTCTCTCTCCCTCTCTTTCTCTTTCTGCCCCTCCCCTGCTCTCTCTCTCTCAAAAATAAATAAACATTAAAAAAATATTTTAAATAAATAAAAAACAAAAAAAAGAACAAAGCCCAGAGAGGAATGCCCAAAAATGTTGCAGTGAATTACCGCTCAGGAGTAGGACAGTGGGTAATTCCCCTGCTTTTATACTTTTCTGTATTACCTGATCCCCACCCCCCCATCCAGCTTGTATTATTTCATGATAATAAAGAAGCAGAACTATTTCCATTTTGATTAAAAAAAAGGAATATCGGGGCGCCTGGGTGGCGCAGTCGGTTAAGCGTCCGACTTCAGCCAGGTCACGATCTCGCAGTCCGTGAGTTCGAGCCCCGCGTCAGGCTCTGGGCTGATGGCTCAGAGCCTGGAGCCTGTTTCCGATTCTGTGTCTCCCTCTCTCTCTGCCCCTCCCCCGTTCATGCTCTGTCTCTCTCTGTCCCCAAAAAAATAAACGTTGAAAAAAAAAAAAGGAATATCAGTTATAATTCTTCTTCTGAAAAGCAAAAACTAAAGTATATATGCAAAGCACAGAGGCCAAGAGGAGATAAGCCCAATGCTAAGGGCAGTTTTGTCAGAGGGGCCAGGATGATGGGGGGATCTCGGGCACACTGGTGTTGTTCAAAGCTTTGGCAGAGGTCACACCTTTTACAATGAGGAACAGAGTGGACGATGATATCTTGGTAAAGGATCAGCACAGCTTGGAGGCATGCCCTGCTGGGGAGCAGGGAGTGGGGGGGGCTGCTCTGTCCGGGGGAACAGAGGGACACAAGGACCTCGCGTGGGCAGCGGGTCAGGTGGGGTTACCTGTGTTGTCAGGCATGGAGGCTTGATCATTGTTCCGTTCTCTCTTCAGGACGATGTTGCCAAACTGGAGAACAGCCGAGACCATCCGCAGCATGGCTAAGGGGCAGAGAGGGCATTCGTGTGCCTGCACTCTGATGCGTGCTCTTAACTAGCCCCTTAGAAATCCAGTTTTAATGGGGCGCCTGGGTGGCTCAGTCCATTAAGCGTCTGACTCTTGATTTTGGCTCAGGTCATGATCTCGTGGTTCACGAGATCATGTCCCGAGTCGGGCTCTGCGTTGAGAGCAAGGAGTGTGCTTGGGATTTTCTCTCTCCCTCTCTCTCTGCCCTTCCCCTGCTCGCATGCATGTGCATTCCCTCTCACTCTTAAAATAAATAAACATTAAAAAAAAAAAAAAAAAGGAAATCCAGCTTTAAAACCCTACGTCAAAATTACACCACTATTCCTCAGCTTAAAATCCATTGGTGACACTGGGAAGCTCTTAAAACATATGAGCGGATAAATGAATTCTTTTTTTTTTTTTTAACGTTTATTTATTTTTTGAGACAGAGAGAGACAGAGCATGAATGGGGAAGGGGCAGAGAGAGAGGGAGACACAGAATGAGAAGCAGGCTCTAGGCTCTGAGCCATCAGCCCAGGACCCGACGCGGGGTTCGAACTCACGGACCGCGAGATCGTGACCTGAGCTGAAGTCGGACGCTTAACCGACTGAGCCACCCAGGCGCCCCTCTTTTTTTCTTTTAATGTTTATTTTTGAGAGAGCACGAGTGGGGTAGGAGCAGAGAGAGAGGGAGACACAGAATCTGAGGCAGGCTCCAGGCTCCAAGCTGTCAGCACAGAGCCGGATGCCGAGCACGAACTCACAGACTGCGAGATCATGAGCTGAGCCAAAGTCTGATGCTTAACCAACTGAGCCACTCAGGACCCCTTACATCACCTCATTTTATGCGTGTTTCTGTCCCAAAGATACCTTACCTATATAATGTTGCTTCATTCACATCAGACTCACGGCCAACACCTCTCTAATGGGAGCCGGAAGAAGGCTCATCTAATGTATGTGTTTTCTCTATGAGAAACACTACAGCCCTCTTGCACGTGGGGATGCCAGCCCGCATTAAGCCCGATGCGTGGGGGGCACTTTAGACAGTGAAACCATCAACCAGCAAAGAGCAAAACCGTGAAACACGTGGCACTCAGTAGCCGGCGAAAAGGACGCCGGTTTACGGTGGAATCGAGACGAGGCGGCAAAGCACTGCGTCGCGGAACCCCAGCCCCGTGTGTGCGTGGGCAACTCCAACTTTCCACCCCTGTGTGAAAGACGCAACGTTCCCAGAAGCACCAGGAGTACTGGTTCGGGGTGGGGGGGGGGGGGTATGGTTAAATTTAGCGAGTAGGCGAAGTCGCAAATGCAGAACCCGCAAAAGAGGATGCACTGCCCCCCCCCCCTTGTCAGCACAGAGCTGCCAGAAATTTCGCTCGTGGTGAGTGCTGCCCCCTAGAGTACATCGCAGGAACTCCCAGGGGGTGGCGGGCATAAAGACGGAGGCCACGGGGCCACTTGCGGGGTGCGTCTGGATACCACAGGGCCCGGGCGGGTGGGGACCCGGGTGAAGACGCCCTTCTGTGGCACAAAGCACTGCCCACACACCGCGTGACTCCTAAGCGTCCCCGTGGACATTTTTGCCCATGACAGAATGGTTTGTAATGATCTGAGCAACCCGACCTGGTTTATGCATAAACACAAGCGTTTCGTGTTTGGTTTTGACACGCGGTAGATTTTCCAGGAACGGAGCCACGCTGAAATCCCAGGAGACGCTGTGGTCGGGTTTTGTTCGGAATTTTATCAAGATTTGGGAGCCCTCTCATCTGCGACAGCAAAGCTGCACGCAGCCCTTGAGTGGGACCGGAAAACCCATGAACACGGGACTGACTGGACCTGTACCCGCCGCTTTTATGGCGACGCTACAGATCCGCGCAAGCGCCCAGCTTCCCCATCAACCACGCCTTCCAGAACGGTTTTCGCGATTTCCGGGCTCAAACGGACGTCGATTTCTTTCCACCCCCTCCATGCCAGGTCCTGTCCCAAACACTCCCAAATGAACTCACTTAACCTTCTTAACTCCGCGAGGCAGGTCCTCCAATAACATTTTACCTGTGAGTAAAAACAACCCCTTCACACATGGGGAAACCAAGGCACAGTCAGGCGACCAACTGGAGCTCCCCAGCGGCGGAGGGGAGACGCAAACTTGGGACAGTCCGACTCCAGGGTCCGCATCCCTAACGGCTGCGTTTCCTCTTTGCCGCCTTCTTCCAGCATACAATTCGCATGGAAGCACGTACACGTGGCCCGCATACAGAAAAGCGCACAAATCATCCCCTTCCAGCTGGCCGAGCGTTTACGGAGGGGATGCGCCCGTGGAGCCGGCCTCTCAGAAGCCCCTTCCTGGCCACTCGCTGAACGTGGGCAAACTTCACTGTCACGTGGTTAAGCGGAAGAAGACAGACACGAAAGCACACCCACCGTATGGGTCTGTTTGTACCCAAATGCAGGAACAAGTAAGCTGTTAGATGCCAGAATAAAGATCACATGGGGGGGGGGGGCCTCTGGTGACGGGGAGGGGCACGAGGGACCTTCCAGGTGCCAGTTATACACGCATTCGCTTGCAGAAAGCCCCCGGACTGGATGCTTAGGCTCCAGGCACATTTTTTTTTTTTTTTTTTTGGGCTCTGCCTCTAAGCTGAGTCCTTAGAAAAAGAGGGTGGTGGAGGGGGAAGGGAGGAGCACCCTGCTGGGATACTCCTGCCAAAAACCCGTAACCTGAATCTAATCTCAAGGAAACACGCCGAGTTGAGACAAAACAACTGGTCTGTAATCTTCAAAAGTCTCAAGGTCACCAATGATAAAGAAGGAATAGTTCCAGACGGACGGAGAGTGAAATGTGCTAGACACGTGTGATCCTGGGGAAATGTGTGTGGATGGGCGTGCCTGTGCGTGTGCGTGCACCTGTGTGTGTGTAACCTAAAAAATTTGTGAGGGGTGCCTGGCTGGCTCAGTCGGTGGAGTGTGCGACTTTTTTTTTTTTTTTTTTTTTTATGTTTATGTATTTACTTTGAGAGAGAGAGAGAGTGGGGGAGAGGCAGAGAGAGGGGGAGAAAGAATCCCAAGCAGGCTCCATGCTGTCAGCACAGAGCTCAAAAAGGGGCTCGAACACCCCAAACCGTGAGATCATGATCTGAGCCAAAATCAAGAGTCAGATGCTTAACCGACTGAGCCACCCAGGAGCCACATCCGAATTCCTGGCATCTGTGAATATTACCTTGTAGAGCACAATGGCCTTCACTGGTGTGATTAAATAAAAAAATGTCAAAACGGGGACACGTCTGAGTGGCTCAGTCAGTCAATTGTCCTGCTTTTGATTTCGGCTCAGGTCATGATCTCACAGTTTGTGAGTTCAAGCCCCGCGTCGGGCTCTTTGCTGACATCGTGAAGCCTGCTTGGGATTCTCTCTCTCTCCTCTCTCTGGCCCTCCCTTGTTCACTCGTGCTCTCTTTCTCAAAATAAATAAATAAAAATTTAAAAAAAAAGTCAAGATAGAGATTTATTCTGGATTGCCCAGGTAGACTCTCACTGTAGATCCTTGTTAGAGGGAGGCGCCTGGGTGGCTCAGTTGGTTAAGCGTCTGCCTCTTGATTTTGACCCAGGTCATGATTTCATGAGTTCGTGGGTTCAAGCCCCACATTGGGCTTTGAGCTGGGAGGAGCCTGCTTGGGATTCTGTCTCCCTCTCTCCTCTGCCCATCCTCCCCTCAAAATAAATAAAAAAAAAAAAAGGGGGGGCAGAGGGAAAAAAAAAAAAAAGAGGGAGGCAGAGGGAGAAGACCACATGAGCAAAGGTTAGAGTGATGTGTTTTGAACCCGGGAAAGACAAGAAAACGGATGTTCCTGGTGAGCCTTCAGAAGGAACCAGCCCTGCCCAGAGCTCGATTTTAGTCCCATGAGACTGGCTTTGGACTTCCGGCCTCAGGCATTGTAAGAGAATAAGGGTGTGTTGATTTAAGCCACTGTTTGTGGTCACTGGTGACTGGTCATGGGAAGCTAATACAGGGGGTCAGAGGTACCACGTTGTAAGGCACGTGCTGGAAGGCTGGTTAGTACAAGCATACCCTGCACGCCCGGGTTAGCCCCTGTCTTGAGACTATAGAGAGCCATCTCTAAGCCCATCAAGCAGAATATGTAGAACATGTTGTTCAGTGTTCCAGGTCAGGGGCTCAGGGGTGGCCAAGCCGGGGCGTCTCCTTTGTAACCGAGAGTGTCCAAATGGCAGGCTTTGATCTCCTCGGAACCCTGGCTGTTTAAGACAGGAGAGTCTACAGAGAGTTACTACTATAAAATTTGTTGTTGTTGTTAACATCGATTTGCTTTTGGGGGGGGGGGGTGAGTGGGGGAGGGGCAGAGAGAGGGAGACACAGAATCCGAAGCAGGAGCCAGGCTCTGAGCTGTCAGCCCAGAGCACGACGTGGGGCTCGAACTCAGAGACTGTGAGATCATGACCTGAGCTGAAGTCGGACGCCCAGCCAACTGAGCCAACTAGGCACCTCCAGAGAGTTACTACTATAAAAGCTGTATGTTGGGCACCTGGGTGGTTCAGTCGGTTAAGCCTTGGGCTCTTGATTTCGGCTCAGGTCATGATTTCACGGTTGGCGAGTTCGAGCCCTGACTTCAGGCTCTGCCTGAAGAGTGTGGACTCTGCTTGGGATTCTCTCTCTCTCCCTCTCTCTCTCTCTCTCTCAAAATAAATGAATAAACATTTAAGAAAAGGATTTGGTGTTGGGAATTAAACACCTTGCGGCACAGGAATCTACCTGCACTAGAAACTGCTGAATTGTGCATTTCACAATGATGAATTTCACGGTTATGTGAATTCTCTCTCAAAGAAAACCAAAGGCAGACGTTGACTACACTTGCGGTGAACACTGACTAATGAAAGAACTGTCAAATCCATACGCTGTGTATCTGAAACTAATGTAACATCCATTAAGAATAAAAATAAGTTAAAAAAACAGGTTTTGGTATAGTTTGCAGGGCACAACAGGGTGTCCAACAAATACTGATTTTTCTCCGTCCCCACTGAGATCATAATCCCTATGGAAAGTACCTGTTCCTTCCTCATCTCCTGAGCATGCGCTCTGCATACAGTTAGTACTCTATAAATGCTTTCACGGATGAACTTGAGCTTGCCTGTTTCCAGGAATTCCTTCCGTGGTCCACACTACTTCTGGGATTCAATCTAACCTCTTATCAGGGTTTTTGGCACCCTGTCCCTGACCCTCACAGCTCCTCCGGCCCCAGGGTCCCCTCGCTTATTCCAAGCAGCCACCCAGCCCCCTTTCGGTTCCTCCAACACTCTTCCTTGCCGCCAGGGCTTTGCCTCAGACGCTCCCATCTATGCCTGGTTAACTCCTGCCAGGTCATCAGTGCTCAGCCGAGGGCCGTCTCCTCCAGAGGCTGCCCTGACCCTCCCCCGACCGTGATGGAACCCTGTGACATGTGGTCCCTGCTCCATGCACCTTCTATTGGTCACCCATCCCCCCTCCACGGGCTCAACTCTAATCCGTTTGTGTAAACGGGCGCTTCTAGGTCTGAGCATTCCATGGGTCAGGGGCTCATTCTGTCTTGGCCACTGTCAGTGCCTACAGACGACTGGCCCACAAACCCCTTCGCGGCTGGATGACTCACTCTATTAATGAATAAATGGCAAAAAGTTAACTAGTAGGGGATACATTACTGGATGTGGGAGTTTGCAGTGTGGCCTTGGACAAGCTGGGTGACCTCGTGGGCCTCAGTTTCCCAAGCTGGGCAGTGAGAGGAGCTGGGTTCAGAGATCTCTGGTTCTGCCCGCCTGGGGTCCGGGGGCACTGGGCAGTCGGGGGACAGCCCAGAGCCCTGGCAGTTCTGGGAGACTCCCCTGGGGACAGCGGCACACCTCCCAGAAGATAAATAAACCAGGACATCTCCCTTATGGACCCACAATAGCATCATCACCTAAAAACTGAATGATCATTCATTCCTTAACATCAGCCCGGACTCAGCCCGGACTTAAGTCCCCCCCCAGTGGCCTTTAAAATGGCCTCTGACAGTTGACTTAGGAACTTGCACCGGGGCCAAGCGCCCGGGTGAATCTGACACCTGAGAAGTTGGCAGTTAGCTCTTGCTGGTAACCTCGGACCAGCCGATGGCAAGGAAGCCCAGGCCGGCGGGGGCAGGGGCGTGGGGCCGGTGACGCCCAGTCCTGCTCACAGGAGCCAGGACCCAAGTGCCAGGTTCTCTGCTCAACCACTGGAAGTGTCATTCATGGTGCCTGCCTGGACTGGTCCCCAGTGCTCTCCGCCCCGGGCTTCCCACTGGCGACCACCTTCCCAGAGATGGTCCGGAAAGCTTCCCAGAGGTGCCCACCCGCCTCCCTAAAACCAGATCGCGGGCTGGCTGTGGGGTCCGACCCAGGTCCCACCACCTCCTCATCCACTGGGATGAGTCCCAGGGAAGACACCCCACCTCCCTGGACCTCAGTCACCTCTTCTGTCAGAAGGAGTCTACGAAAAGGTGACTGGCTGACTCCACTCCTTGTCAATAAAACGCTAAAGAAAACGACAATGAGACCCCATCCGACTGCCACACCAGCGAAAGCCCAAAAGCTTACGACGGCGGTTGCTGGCACGCACCCAGGGACACAGCACTCTGGGGACACTGTGGGTGGAGATGGAAACTAGCGCCACCTTCTGGGCGGCGATGAAGTGGATTCTCCACAATTGAAAAAACACTCGGGGCGCCTTGGTGGCTCAGTCGGTTAAGCGTCCGACTTCGACTCAGGTCACGATCTCGCGGTCCGTGAGTTTGAGCCCCGCGTCGGGCTCTGTGCTGACAACGTAGAACCTGGAGCCTGCTTCGGATTCTGTGTCTCCCCCTCTCTCTGCCCCTCCCCTGCTCATGCGCTGTCTCTCTCTGTCTCAAAAATAAATTTAAAAAAAAGAAAAAAGAAAAAACACTCAGAGAGGAGGTGGGGGTGGGGAGTAGGGGGGGGGTTCGAGGGGAAACCCAAAAAACCACAAGTGGATGGTTGATTATCGGATGCGGTGCCCATAATAAAAAGATAAAAATGTCGGAGGGCGCTTGGGTGGCTCAGTCGGTTAAGCGTCTGACTTCGACTCAGGTCACGATCTCGCGGTCCGTGAGTTCGAGCCCCGCATCGGGCTCTGGGCTGACAGCTCAGAGCCTGGAGCCTGCTTCCGATTCTGTGTCTCCCTCTCTCTCTGCCCCTCCCCTGTTCATGCTCTGTCTCTCTCTGTCTCAAAAATAAATAAACGTTAAAAAAAATTTTTTTTTTAGAAAGAATCCTAGTCCATTTAAACAACGAAACCTCTGGGGCGCCTGGGTGGCGCAGTCGGTTAAGCGTCCGACTTCAGCCAGGTCACGATCTCGCGGTCCGTGAGTTTGAGCCCCGCGTCAGGCTCTGGGCTGATGGTTCAGAGCCTGGAGCCTGTTTCCGATTCTGTGTCTCCCTCTCTCTCTGCCCATCCCCCGTTCATGCTCTGTCTCTCTCTGTCCCAAAAATAAATAAACGTTGGAAAAAAAAAAAAATTTTAAACAACGAAACCTCATGCAGCCCCTCCCCAACACACAACTGAAGTCCACCTATACATACAAAACCAGAATTATTGCTAAAATATACTGTCTGCTGGGAAAAGTGAGGCACAAAGCACATTAGCAGAGGAGAGATGAGCTGAGTCCTTAACCGCAATGCCACCCCCAGTGTACCAGGTGCCTTTCACCTGTTCGTTGCTGTATCTGGGATGGTCCTGGGCAGAAGGTCAAGGAGATGCGGTCCCCCTGCGGCAGCAACTACAGAGGAACTTTTAAATGCAGCAGCGGGGCATTTAAACTGGCTGGGGGGCTCAGCCAGTTAAGCGCCTGACTCTTCAACTCGGCTCAGGTCATGATCTCACGGTTCGTGGGATTGAGCCCCAGATTGGGCTCTGCACACTGACCACCAGGAGCCTGCTTGGGATTTTCTCTCTCCTTCTCCCTCTGCCCCCCCCCCCCCGCCCACTCTCTCTAAATAAATAAATATATAAACTTTAAAAAATGCAGTAGAGGAATATCTTAACATTTTTGTCCCTAGTACAGCTGAACATCAGCCCAGGGGCTAGGAAATGCCTCCTTTTATAGAAAAGTAACATGTGTCTTTTCGTAGATGTCTAAAATATTTCTAGAAGGGGATGCAGGAAGCTGAACAGTGGGAGGGAGTCTAAGGTTCAGGGCACCTCAGGAGACGTGGGTTTCCTCGCCGCGACCTTTGACACGTTCAGATTATGTCACCACGTGCCTACGGCACTTCAAAAGTTTTTTGTTTTTCAGAATTGCAAAAATCGGGGGCACCTCGGTGGCACAGGCAGTTAAGCGTCTGACTCTCGATTTCGGCTCAGGTCATGATCTCACGGTTCGTGAGTTCGAGCCCCACGTCAGGCTCTGTACTGATAGTGTGGAAGCTGCTTGGGATTCTCTCTCTCTTCCTCTCTCTCTCTCTCTCTCCAAATAAATAAGTACATTTTTTAAAAGTTAAAAAATAATAAAAATAAATAAAAAATAAAGGAAAAGAATTGCCCACACCCAGGGCACAGCAGGGCGGCTGCTCCCAGGGTTACTTGAGGCAACCTGTGTCAGAGGCCAGGCCCCCCTGTGGCTTCCATCTGAGTTTGTTTGCCAGCTGCCCGGGCCGACTCTCAGGCAGGCGGAGGAAGTTACACAACCAAGGTTGGGAAATCCAGCAGGGAAGGCCTGAGACCCTGTGTCAATACGCCCCAGGAGGCCGGCCAGTTTGCAGCCTGGGTAGACAGGCAAGCTGGCGCTGGGTTTCCAGCCCTCCCAGCTGGCCCTGGAGCCAACCATAGCTCCCTGGGCCTCCCGCAGTGCTGGAGGCCAGAGGAGGAAAGGACGCGGCCCCTCCACTCAACCCTAGACCTCAAAGTTCACACGAACAATGAAAAGTCAGGCAGTCGCAGAAGGACTGAGGTCCACCTATATGCACTCATGGGCTGAATCGTGCCTGCTCCCCTACAAACAGATATGCTGACGTCCTAACCCCCAGGACCTCTCAGAATGTGACCTTATACGGGTACTGACTCAAGCGGACATAATTAAAGTCCAGATGAGATGGCAGTGGGGTAGGGTGGCCCCTGATCCAACACGACAGGTGTCTTTATAAACGGGGGAATCTGAACACACAGATGTGCACACAGGCAGAAGCCACGTGATGATGAAGGCAGAGATCGGGTGATGCTCCTATGTGCCAAGGAACACCGAAGACTGCCAGGAAACCACCAGAATCTGGGAGGGAGGCAGTGAACAAACAGATCCTCCCAGGCCCAGGCGGCCCTGCCATCATCTCGATCTCGGACTGCTGGCCTCCAGAAAGAACCAGGAGACCAGCGGCTTCCGCTGTTTAAGGCGCTCGGGTTGTGCTTTGTCACAACAGCCCTAGCAAACAAATACAGTACCTCGGGGTGCCTGGGTGGCTCAGCTGGTCGAGCGGTCGAGCGTCTGACTCTGGATTTCACCTTAGGTCATGATCTCACGGCTCATGAGATCGAGCCCCGCATCGGGCTCTGCGCTTGAGAGCGCAGAGCCTGCTTGGGATTCTCTCTGCCCCTTCCCTGCTCATTCGCTCTCTCTCTCTCTCTCCCAAAACAAATAAATAAACATTAAAAAAAAAGAAAGAAAGAAAAGAAAAGAAAAAGAAATTGGCCGCCCCAGCAACTCAGGCGGGTCTGTGGTTTTGCCGTAGCTTGCTTGTCCCCAGTTACGGTTCTCTGCTGTTCCCAAATCAATCCATTTTGTCAGCAACTGAGCCAACAGCTTTATTTTTGGGGTTAACACCCTGGGAACACCGGTCCTCACTCTCTCAGCTCCTCGGGCCTTTGCTCAGAGGCCACTGTCGCTGTGTCCCCTTCCCGATCCCCTCCTTAAAGCTACACCTCCTCCCTCCTCCAGCCTCCGCCCCGCCCCCCCCCCCCCCCCCCCGCCACCCCTGGTTCTTTTTCCCAACCCGGGACTGACTGTCCAGGTTCCCCGCCTGCCCATGCAGCGCCCCAGCCACACCTGCAGCCGGGGTTTGGGGCTCACTCACAGGTGATTTCCTCCGGGGTGAATCCCAGGACCCTCAGCGACTCCAGAGTCTCGTGGAAGAGTTCCCGCTCCTGGCCGGGAGGGGACGACGACCCGTTGGTCAGGAAGCGGTAGTGGGAGCAAGGCTCCAGGAGGAGGTCAGCTGCAGGGTGTCATGAGTGGAGGCCTAAGGTCAGGGGCGAGCTGTGGAGTCAGACTCCCCTCCCAATGGCCACCCCCGGGGCAAGCATCGCTTCCCCACCGGGGACCTCAGTCCCCTCCTGTCCAACGAGTGAGGACCCTTCCCTCGCGGTGGAGGGCACGCTTAGCACACATCAGACCCTTTCGTCTTCCCTCCTTCCGGAGAGACTGTCCAGTCCCGTAACTGCCCAGGGCAGGCAGGGGCTGCAGGAGCAATTGAGTTAGCGGAAGCCGTGGGACAGTGGGGTTGGCAGCAGAAGGCACGTGGGTCCTGGAGCCTGACAGAGGGGGGCCGGGAGGCAGCCAAGGCTATGGGCGAAGGAGCCAGCCTGAGAAGGAGCCTCGGGACAGTGGGGACCACTGTAAATGGGAGCCCCGGACTTTCTTCAGCCAGAGCGTGGGAGGAGCAAAGAGGAGACAGCGGGGAGCTCAGGCAGGAGGCGGCGTAGAGGGGACCCGTATCCACCGCCCAGCAGGAGCCTGACCTCAAGCAGGTGCCTGGCAAATTCTAGCGCCTCCCGTTTCCTCCTCCGGGGGCCCAGGGAAGCCAGACGCCCAGCCGGGGCTCCCTCCCACGCCCCGTGAGCCCCTGCACTGACCCTTGAGCTGCTCTCCCGCGCCTCCCAGCAGCTGGTAGAAGATGTGGAAGCTGCACTCGTCCTTGGCTTGGCGGATGGCCCTCGACTTCTCCAGCAGGTCTGGGCGGCCAGGAGTCAAGTGCACAGGGAAAGGGTGGTGACGGGCGGGGAGGCGAGCCCACACAGTGCCCTCGACCCACGCCGCTCCCCACTGCTCTCCTGTGAAACCGTGGAGCTGTTCACAGCCCAGGCCAGCGTCCTTGCCACTAACTGGAAGAGTGGCCTCAGACCCGTCACTCAAACACCGCGCCTTAGTTTCCTCATCTGTGCAACAGGGGGGATGCAACACGCAGGAATGAGCCGCTGCGAGGGCAGGTGCGTTATCGTGCGTCAAACACCCAGAGCGGTGCCTGGCACGTAGTTAACTGCGACCAAGAATCTCTCTGTCCATTGTTTCCCTGCCAGCCTCAGTTTCCCCGTACAGATACGGGGGGCCATCGGCGCCTCCCTTCCAGGAAAGTCACATGGCACGTTCACACACTAAAAATTGGCAAGCCGCCCTAAAGTAAAATCAAACACCTGATAATGTGTTTGCCCCTCTGCGCCTCACGCTCATGGACCGCGAAGCACCTATTTCGAGGGACGGCAGTCACATAAGACCTACCCTGGGGAGCCCTGACCAAGGTCAGCTGCAAACCATTGACCAAAAGCCCTGGGTCGCTAACCTGCTCAGGTAAGAAGGAGATGACCCGGGGAAGGGGTGCCCCAAGGCAGGGTAGGGTTGGGGGAGCATGCACCCCAAGCCTCGGTTTCCTTTTCTGTTAAATGGGATGATAGCCATATCTGGCTGGTATGGGTACAGAGAGAGGGGCTGGGATCTCATAGGGTGAGCTCTCAGAGGAGAAACCCTCCAGAAATTTTGGTCATGCTCGGGGCGCCTGGGTGGCTCGGTCGGTTAAGCGTCCAACTCTTGGGTTTCGGCTCAGGTCACGATCTCATGGTTTCACGGGTTCGAGCCCCGCATTGGGCTCTGTGCTGACGGCGTGGAGCCTGCTTGGGACTCTCTCTCTCTCCCTCTCTCTCTCTGCCCCTCCCCGACTTGCGCTGTCTCTGTCTCTCTCAAAAGAAGTAAATAAACTTAAAAAAAAAAAAATTCTGGTCATGCTAATGCTAGGGCTGAGGGGTCAGGTTGAGCCTGAGACCCACCTGATTGCTGATTGGCCTGGGGGTGGCACCCCCCCACCTCACCCTCCATGAACATCAACCCACAGGCTGGTCATTGGCCCCGAGGCAGAGGCAGCCATGCACTAGAGATCTGCCCAGAGGGGCAGCTGGAACTAGAAGGGGCGTGCGGACAAAGAAAGTTTGTATCTGGAGGTGGGCAGAGAAGACAAATGCCCTTCTCCTCCCCCCATACCCCACCAGGAGCCACGGGGTCAGAGGAGGTACGAGATGGCGGGATGGATGGGGCAGGAAGAGCCGGGCACTCTAAGAACCTGCGTAAGCAGGAGCCTCGATGCCGAGGAGCAGTGTGGGCTGTAGGTGCCGGTAGTTCCAGGGGACCCGAGGCCAAAGGCCCCAGGAAGCTCCCAGTAACTCCCATGAGGACATTGCTAATTTACTCCCATCATTAACTCCGAACGATGGCAGCTCATTCTGGAATGCTTACCATGTGGTGGGTGCCACGCTACTAATTTGACCCCCATTGTCCTACAACCCTTCGAGGGCAGGTTCTATGATCCTTCCCTGTGCACACAGGGGGAAACTGAGGCACAGAGCGGTCAAAAAACATGCCGTAGGGGGCGCCTGGGTGGCGCAGTCGGTTGAGTGTCCGACTTCAGCCAGGTCACGATCTCGCGGTCCGTGAGTTCGAGCCCCGCGTCGGGCTCTGGGCTGATGGCTCAGAGCCTGGAGCCTGTTTCCGATTCTGTGTCTCCCTCTCTCTCTCTGCCCCTCCCCCGTTCATGCTCTGTCTCTCTCGGTCCCAAAAATAAATAAACGTTGAAAAAAAAAATTTTAAAAACATGCCGTAGGTCCCACGGCTCAAAGTGGCAGAGCCAGAATGTGAACCCAGGTCGTTGTGATTTCTTCGCCCCTCCTCTTAAATGCTGCACTCCTGGAGCTCCTCTGTTTGATCGACACCTCACATGTGTTGTCGCATCTTGTGCATTATGTGTGACTCCACGGGGAGGAGACTCTGCCCTGGTCCCCCCCACACTTGCCCCCAAGCACCTTCTCCCTTTGCTGGCTGTGCCCTGTGTCCTCTCTCTGCGGTAAAGCCGCGGCCAACCCACCGCCCCTGCCCTCCTCCCTCCACAGGGAGGCGCTGCACCTACGCCTACCCAAGGTTCCTTTCTCTTTCATAGAGGGGGAAACTGAGGCACCGTTTCTGAGCAGCGAGGAGCCACGCTTCCCAGTGTGTGTGAACACCTGTTTCCTGCAAGGAGGGAGATCCCAAGGGCCACCCTCCCCGGCCGCCAGGTGCCCCTCGGGGGCTACGAGAGGATACAGGTCTCGATGTTGGCGCCCACGATGTACCCGGCCACGTCAAAGTTGATGCGGATGAATTTGCCCTGGGAAGGAAGGGGTTGGGAGTTAGCTGAGGGTCCTCCTGCCCCCCCTGAGGACCTGAACAGCACCCCTAACCCACACTCACCCCTCCCAGAACTAGGGCGGTATCTCAACTTTCTTTCTCCCTCCTCCTGAACCCCATCCCAATCATGAGGTCCCAACCAGGGGCTCCCTGGGGAAGCTAAGGTCCAGGCCCCTTTGACTGCTTTCCTCAGGCCCCAGGCCCCTCCTCCCTCAGACCCAGGAGTCCTGCCCCAGGCCCCTCCTCCCTCAGACCCAGGAGTCCTGACCCCCAGCCCCTCCTCCCTCAGACCCTGGAGTCCTGACCCCCAGCCCCTCCTCCCTCAGACCCTGGAGTCCTGATCCCCAGCCCCTCCTCCCTCAGACCCAGGAGTCCTGGCCCCCAGCCCCTCCTCCCTCAGACCCAGGAGTCCTGTCCCCCGGCCCCTCCTCCCTCAGACCCAGGAGTCCTGGCCCCC
>NW_024412451.1:5890112-5934211 GCF_014898765.1 Herpailurus yagouaroundi | reverse complement strand
GGAGCCTGTTTCCGATTCTGTGTCTCCCTCTCTCTCTGCCCCTCCCCCGTTCATGCTCTGTCTCTCTCTGTCTCAAAAATAAATAAATGTTAAAAAAAAATTTTTTTAATACATAAATAATAAGAATTTTTTTAAAAAAGATCTGTACTATCAATATGACGTGCTTCAAACTCTGGCACATAGTAGGCATTCAAGAGGCGGTAGGTCCCTTCTACCATTCAGGTCTGACTCTGAACATTCGAAAGAATTTTGACATCAACAAGCTGCGTGGACCACACCACACAGTAGCATGGAACCCGGTGTGCGCCCCACAACAGCAGTGGGGAGCCCCGCATGTACACAGTGGGGCTGCATTAAGTGACGGCACACGGCCTGGCACGCACACAGAAACAGGAGCACGGCTCCCCGGTGGCCGGCGATGCCCTGGACCTGTCTGCCGGGAGGACGTGGGTGGGGCTGACCCGGGGGGCGGGGCACGAGGGCAGGACTTGAGGCGACTCCCGGCTACTCACATAAGACACGGTGATGGCAGCCTGAGGAAGCCACGGGACACGAGACACGGACCAGGACACAGACCGGGACGCGGCACATGGAACGTGGACAGACACACAGGTGAACCGGAGGTCCCGGGTGGCGGGCAGGGTGGGGACAGATGTGAGGGGCTGCGAAACTGGGCACGTGGGGTCGGGTGGCCCGGCTTCGAATCCTCTCCAGCCCCTTCCTGGGAGCGTGACCTCCGACGACCAAGGCACCCCAGCCCTCGGTTCCTCCTCTTTCACTCAGGAAAACGACACCCACTCACTGGAGCGTTGGGTTAACGTTAAGAAGGGAGACGGGCACTACGTAGACGCTCCCTGCTGAAGTACACTGAGGACTGCAGGTGCTCAGATCAGGCCCGACACGCAGGAGGTGCTCAAGACCGTCAGCGCCTACCACGTGCTGGGGGCCGCTCCAAGGGCTAAGGGGGTCAAGAACCGCCCTCGAATTTCCGTTTCCAGGCACACAGGAGGCGCGCAGGCAGCACGGGCAGCCGGTTGAAGGCTCACAGCTGTGGCCCTCCACACGGGAGGCAGGGGATCATGGGGAAAGCAGAGCCTGGGATGGAGGAGGCACTGCTGGTGGCAGGGTCCAGAGCGGGTCCCAAGGCAGGTAACTCACCGGTACGCCTGGCTCCTTCCTGCCCTTTGGGGACGATGCCACGTGGGCGAGGTACTGGATGACCTTCTTGGTGTTTTCTGTCTTCCCAGCCCCGGACTCCCCACTATGGGGGAGAACACAAGGGGGAAGCAAAAGGGTGGACCGTGGTGCCAGGTAAGACCTGCCCATTCCAAGCAGAGCCACACCCAGCCAGGACCCTGCCTCCTCCAGGAAGTCCTCCAGGATTACTCACGTGCAGAGAATGGACTGATCTTCACGATCTGGAAGAGATAGAGGGGGACAGGTCACCTGGAGGGTCTCTCTAGTGAGACTTTGGTCCCTTATACCAAACCCTTTTCAACGAGGGTAAGGAAGCCTTTTGCCCCCAAAAAGGGTTTAAAAATTTTTTTTTTAATGTTTATTTATTTTTGAGAGAGACAGAGAGAGAGAGTGCGTGCAAGCAGGGGAGGGGCAGGGAGAGAGGGAGACACAGAATCCGAAGCAGGCTCCGGGCTCTGAGCCGTCAGCCCAGAGCCCGACGTGGGGCTCGAACCCAGGGACTGCGAGATCATGACCTGAGTGGAAGCCGGATGCCCAACCGACTCAGCCACCCAGGCGCCCCGCCCCCAAGAAGGGCTTTGGTGTGTGACACTCCTGGATTCTAATACCCCAGCCCAACTCAGCCTCTTGCCTGCTATGTGATGCTGGCAAAGTAGCTATCCCTCTCTCAGCCTCAGTTTCCTGACCTGTAAAAGGGAGCCAACGAACTCCAACCGGAAAGAATGTCATTCCTTCAACAAACTTCAATTCGAGCCCCTGCGTGTGCCTTTGATATCCAACAGGCCACAACACAGCAGCGACTCCCCCAGCGCTCACCCTGCACCTGACACAACTCTTCAAGAAACGTGCACTGACTACCTACTGAGTGCCAGCCGCCTACGACAGTGGGAACTGGCAAGGTCCCTGCCCCCTCACAGAGCTTCTGCTTGAGTGGGGACAAGAAGCACATAAAGTAAAACCGAAGGTGATTTGACTGGTTAGTACTACCCGCAGATATCCTTGATTGTCACAACCGGGAATCCTGTCAAGCACCCTACAATGCGTGAGACGCCCCTATGTAAGGAATCACCCAGCCCCAAATGCCAATAGGGTGAGGAATAAGAAACCCTGGTGCAAAGAAGTGAGTGAGGGGGAGAGAGCCAGGAAGGCTTCCCCGAAGAGGTGGTGTTTCAGCTCAGCCCTACAGGACGAGGAAGTAGGGCAAGAGCATTCCAGGCAGAGGACACAGCCAGTGCAAAGGCCCTGTGGTGGGACCAAGCTGGAGATGTCTGAGAGACATAAAGGAGGCCAGTGAGGCCGGGGGACAGGACAGAGCTGGAGATAGGTGCAGAGGGGTTTGGAGGCCATGGTTAAAGGCTCCGAATGGGGGGTGGCGCCTGGGTGGCTCAGTCAGTTAGGCATCCGACTCTTGGGTTTCAGCTCAGGTCATAATCTCACAGTTCATGAGTTTGAGCCCCACGTCAGACTCCACGCTGACAGTGTGGGGTCTGCTTGGGATTTATTCTCTCTTTCTTTCTCTCTCTCTCTGCCCTTCCCCTGCTCACACTCACTCCCTTTCTCAAAATAGATAAATAAACTTAAAAAAAAAAAAAAAGATCTGGATGGTTTTTAAGCAGGACAGGAGGCCTCTACGTGGTTTTAAGCCAGAGGGAGAGCTGCATTCAGCCTGGTTTGGCAGCCATACGGACGTGGGTTCAAGGTCCAGCCTCCCCTCTGCCTAGTAACTCCGAGGTGCTCTGTGCCTCAGTTTCCCCATCTCAAAGACGGGGCTCAAATCTGCCCTGACATCACAGGGCTGTAGTCAGAACTCAGAGAGAACGTCCAAAAAGTTTCTACATACTAGCTGGTATAGAGTGCTGCTTTGTGGCCTGTTTTGTGTCCAGGGCTGAGCCCTGGGGCCCCGGATCTCGCTCTCACGTCTTTGACTCTCACACACCCAGCACGAATTGTAGTTTGTTGAGTGAACCACGTTCTATTCAGCTGAGGTTTATCGTCTCCATTTTACAGGTGAGGAAACTGAGATTCAGAGACAGGGAGCCACTCTGCCAGGGTCACACAGCAAGCAAGGGGCTGGCATCGGAACCCAGGTAGGTCACACGTTAACACCCACAGCACCCAGCCCAGGAGGAGGATGCGACACACAGCGTGACTTACAGGGAGGCGGAGGTTGGGGGCCTTCAGTTCAAGTCCCATCCCAGACACCCACCCACCACTGGACTGTAGGCAATGACCGCACCGCTCTGTGCCTCAGTTTCCCCATCTGGAAAGCAGGGATAATGAGCACACCTACGTCATGGGGTTGCTGTGAGATTTAAACGTGTTAATTCACGAAAGGTGCCTAGCACAGAGTAGCCACGCACCCTTACTTTATTGTACGTTGATTTATTCCCGAGACGTAATAACTAATATGTAATAAAGGCTAAAAATTATTTTAAAAAGAAACGTAGAACAAATTAGGTGACATAACGAAAGGCAATCAGCGCTCCCGATGATTACCTAGAAATTTATAATGTGAATACAAGAACATCGCATACGGATGCGTTCTATCGCATAATGCAGGCGTGTGATATATCGGATATTACACCAGTGGATCTCAAACTCCAGCATCAGAATCCCCAGATGGAACCCAGGAATCTTGTGCCAACACTGACCACTGAGCCTCACCCCGAGAGTTTCTCTGACTTAGCAGGTCTGGAGTGGGGCCCAAGTTGGCAGGTCTGACAAGTGCCCAGGTGATGCTGATGCTGGTGGTGAGGGCACCACACTCCGAGAACCACTGCGTTATATAATATAAATGCGTTATTATAACACACGATAGAACGCTGGCATGTAATAAATGATATAAGATACACAAGTGATATAAGGATGTAAATGATGTAAGGATATAGGTACCATATAAATATCCTGCTGCATACTATTATACGTCAGTAAGACGTACATTTTAAAATAGTGAATGTGCTTTATATAAACCAAATAGTTATTCAAATAAACTTACAATAAATACATAATGGTTACATTACGTATAAGACACGTGAATTATGTAATTTTGCCTGGACATCTTTTTTTTTTCATTTTCAAAAATATTTTCTAGGGGCGCCTGGGTGGCTCAGTCGGTTGGGCGTCCGACTTCGGCTCAGGTCATGATCTCGCGGTCCGTGAGTTCGAGCCCCGCGTCGGGCTCTGTGCTGATGGCTCGGAACCTGGAGCCTGCCTCAGATTCTGTATCCTCCTCTCTCTCTACCCCTCCCCTGCTCGTGCTTTCTCTCACTCTCTCAAAAATAAATAAACCATTAAAAATTTTTTTACAATTTTGTAAATGTCTTACTTACTTTTGAAAGAGAGAGAGACAGAGCATAAGCAGGGGAGGGACAGAGAGAGAGGGGGAGACACAGGATCCGAAGCAGGCTCAGAACTCGTGAACCATGAGATCATGACCTGAGCCGAAGTCAGACGCTTAACCGAGTCACCCCTGTGCCCCTGCCTGGACATCTTTGTGCAACCTGACCAGCTGTACACAGCAACCCCATGTTGCCCATCATCTATGGGACTGACATTAATTCCATGGCAACGCAGATCATGTCCGCGACATAAGTGTTGAATGAATGAACACCAAGAACCACTGTCTCAAGAGGAAATGTTGCAGAGGCCTGGGTGAGCGAACACAGAGACAATTAAAAAGGGGGCCTGTCTGGTAGGACCAGAACTTGCCCGCTGAGCCCTCCATTTGTGTTTCCTCCTGCCCCACAAAGAAGCCTCACAGAGTCTGAAATTCTTAACCTGTCATCTTATTCTGACCCCCAGACCAGCCCCCCTTGGAAAGACATGACCAGCAGTCCCAGCCCCACACTCACCCTGGAGCATGCTTCGGTAGGCCCCCTCTGTCACCGCATACACGTGGGGTGGTACTTCATGGCGCTTCTTGCCCCGGTACATCTCCACAATGGCCTCCGTATAGATGGGAAGTTGCTTGTATGGATTGATGACCACACAGAAAAGGCCAGAGTACGTCTGCAATGGGCAAGAAAGGAGAGGGCTTCAGCTGCCTGCCTGAGGCCCAGAGGGCAGCATGGGACTGCCATGTGCGGTTGGGCACGTTGTGCACTGCACGAGGATATCCATCAGAGGGGTTGCCATTCACACCAGGAGAACGTAGATTCGAACTTTTGTTACAAAGACTTTCAGGCTGATGGCAGAAGAGGATCTTTCCAAATGGCACAAAAGTGCTGTATGTATGATTCACCGTGAGAGAGAGTGTGGCCTTTACAGCCAGCCAGACTTGGCTCACAGCCCATCACCGCCTGGACGCACACACACAGAAAGTGACCACGTGCCAGCTCATGTGCACCACCCTATATAATGGCGGGAGACTGAAAACGACCTGCCTTCATGTTCTTTTTTTTTTTTTTTTTTTTTTTTTTAACTAACTTATTTAAGTCATCTCTACCCCCGACTTGGGGCTCACACCCATGATCCCGAGATCAAGAGCTGCAGGTGCGTCCAGCTGACCCAGCATGCGTGTTCTTTCAATGGATTCCTAGGATGCTCTCGGTGTACAGATGGAGAATTCTGTCCAAAACATTATCGAATAAAGAAAACAAGGTGAGTGCTGTTTGCACTGAAAGAGGCAAAAGAGGAATAATTTGGATGTCTTTGTGCGCACGGGCATAAAACAGCCTCAGAAGGGGGCGCCTGGGTGGCGCAGTCGGTTAAGCGTCCGACTTCAGCCAGGTCACAATCTCACCGTCTGTGAGTTCGAGCCCCGCGTCAGGCTCTGGGCTGATGGCTCAGAGCCTGGAGCCTGTTTCTGATTCTGTGTCTCCCTCTCTCTCTGCCCCTCCCCCGTTCATGCTCTGTCTCTCTCTGTCCCAAAAATAAATAAACGTTGAAAAAAAAAAATTTAAAAAAAAAAAACAGCCTCAGAAGCCATCACGGTCTCTGCAGCTGAAACAGGACAGGGACAAGTCTGCGGTTTCTACTGAAAACAGACTCGCAGGGCCTCGTACGCGACAGCCTTTGAGGTACACTCCCATCTGGGTTTGGAAATGCTAAGCGTCAGGTTTCAAGGTGCGTGGAAATAAAGCTGCGATTTTTTTTGCGTCCAAGTTTACGGACGCCCCGAATTCGTCGTCACACCCGTGGGGGCCTGGGGTTCAGGGCCCCGTCAACGGGTTAAGAGCTTTTCCAGCTCACACAGAGCATCTGGTAGACGGGAGGCACTGAGGGCACAGAGAGGCGACAGGATGGCCAGAGAGCTGCCTGGCCACCTAGCTAGACCGACCCAGAGAGCTAGCCGGCGAAGCTAGCCGGAGTTGCCCACAAAATTAGCCAGACAGTTAGCTGCTCGGGGACCCGGCTGGTTAACTATTAAGCCGCTGGGCTACTCAGCCAGCTAGCCAGCTACTTAGCTGGCTGGTACAAGGACTGCTTTAAGCTCAGACAGCAAGAGCTTCTCAGGGTGTGGCCACCACAGGCTGGCCCAGCTCCCCGGTGCCAACCTTTTAATGGTGGGAGGGTGGGTGGCCCGGCCGGGAGCAGAACAACCGGTTTGCTGGGTGTCTGCCCTCCCTGCCTTGAGCTCCCCTGTTCGCAGCAGAGGGCGGGGCGGCCGGACCACATTCCCTGGGAGGGTATCTCATGGCTCCTGGCGCCCCGGCCCCCACTCCCGGCTGGCAGAGGAACCCCCTCCCCACGCCACCCATCGGCTCACCGCAGCCCCCTCCTGCCAGCCACACCTCGTTGCCCGGGCGACACCCCTCCACCCCGTGGCAACCCAAGTTGTCTGCCAAGGCCAGGGAGCAAAGGGCAGAGGCTGGGGCATGCAGAGCTGGGAACGCCCTGCAGAAGGGTCTGGAGCCCCGCAGCCCCAGCCCAGCAACTCTCCCCCTGGCCCCCTCTCTCCCCAGTCTCGGTCTCCTCCCCACCTCATTACAGAGGCTGTAGGGATTAAGGGGGATAATGAATAAAAACCAGCTGGCCCAAGGCGGGGCCCATAAAAGGCACTCCCAGCGCAGGTCCGAGACTCTCATGTTACCCACCCCGCCTGGGAGCTCGGAGCTCGCTCAGACTTCGGAAGCCGAGTCATCCCGGGCTTCCAGCTGCGTGTGGCTGGCACATCAGAGGGATTTGCCCTCTCTGAGCCTCAGTCCCCAGGCCTGGGAAATGGGGCTTTTAACCCTCACCACCTAGAACGATTCTTGTTTTTATCGTCTAATGGGTATTTACTTATTTTGAGAGAGAGAGAGAGCGCGCGCGAGTGTGCTTGTGCGCACGCCAGTGGGGGAGGGGCAGGGAGAAAGAGAGACAGACAGACACGGGGAGAATCGCAAGCAGCCTCTGATGCAGGGCTCGAACTCACGAACCGTGAGATCGTGACCTGAGCCGAAACCAAGAGCCAGACGCTTAACCGACTGAGCCACCGGGGCGCCCCCACCACCTAGAAAGATTCGGAGTGAACCGCCTCGGTGCCTCAAGGAGCAGGGAGCACAGCGTGTGCTCCCCACACACGGGTTCCCTTCCCGCCCGAAGCATCCCAGCAAAGGGACTGAGACCCTCAGCGACTCAAAGCCAAATAACGTTATTAGTGGCCGAAACCGGGTTTCTGGCGCCCCGGACACCTCACTCTCCACCGGGCGACACCGCCTTCCCCATCACCGGTCAGCCGCTAAGCAAATATTTACAAAGCCGGGGCCCGAAGGCAGGACGAAGGCAGGACGGGTGCAGCCCGATGACACCTCTAGCATCTTCTGGCTGGCGCCCTGAGCAAGCGCCTGGAGCTTTCTGGGTCTCACTTTCTCATCACACGAGGACAGGAACAGCACTATCCACATAGGGCTGCTGGGAACCATCCACAGGTTCACGTTGCACGAGTGGGGCACAGCAAGGGCCCGGGCGCCCTGCGCGGGCGCAATACGTTAGCTGCTAACTACTGCCGGGCCAACGGCCTCTCCTCTCCAAGATGTGGGAATAGTTGCTAATTCCTACCTTGCAGCCCTGGGCAAGGGGGCCGGGGGGCGGGTCAGCAAGATCACATCAGAAAGTTTAGAACAGGGAAAGCAGGCATTCACTAAGTGCTAATGATTATTATTAAGGCCCAATTAGCTTCCTGTCTAGTCTTCTGGAATCTTCCATGTCACTTCCATTTGTGAGATCCAGAGCAGAGGTCTCTTTCCCAGGGCTTGTGAGAGCAAGGGAGGACTCAGCAGGGGCCAGTGCGGCCTGGAGAAGGTGCCAACGCCATCCAGGGTCAGACAGCCCTCGATTCAAAGCCCGTGCCCGTCACCACAAGTGGAGCGGCCTGAGCCGGCCACTGGCTCTCACAGCCTCGGTTCCCTCCTTCCTAAACGGGAGTCTGACTTCATAAAAATACTCTGATCTTGGGGTGCCTGGGTGGCTCAGTCGGTTAAGCATCCAACTTCAGCTCAGGTCATGATCTCATGGTCCGTGGGTTCGAGCCCCGTGTCGGGCTCTGTGCCGGCAGCTCAGAGCCTGGAGCCTGCTTCGGATTCTGTGTCTCCCTCTCTCTGACCCTCCCCCATTCATGCTCTGTCTCCCTCTGTCTCAAAAATAAATAAACATTAAAAAAAAAAAATAAAATAAATAAAAAAAAATTAAAAAAAAAAAAAAAAGGGGGCGCCTGGGTGGCGCAGTCGGTTAAGCGTCCGACTTCAGCCAGGTCACGATCTCGCGGTCCATGAGTTCGAGCCCCGCGTCGGGCTCTGGGCTGATGGCTCAGAGCCTGGAGCCTGTTTCCGATTCTGGGTCTCCCTCTCTCTCTGCCCCTCCCCTGTTCATGCTCTGTCTCTCTCTGTCCCAAAAATAAATAAACGTTGAAAAAAAAAAAATTTTTTTTTTTAAATAAATAAACATTAAAAAAAATTAAAAAAAACCAAACACCTCTGATCTTGTGCTTTGTGAGCTTTAACAGGGTGGATATTGGGGCCTCTTTATTTATTTACAATATATAATATCTATACTAAATATATATTATAATATTATAGTATAATATTTATATATAAATATTAATGTTTATAATATTTTGATATATGTCACTCCTGATGTCAATGTCCTTTTATCACTCTCCTTGAAGTTTTGTTTTTGGGGGCATCTGGATGGCTCAGTCGGTTGAGTGCCCAACTTCAGATCAGGTCATGATCTCACGGTTCGTGGGTTTGAGCCCCACGTCGGGCTCTGTGCTGACAGCTCAGAGCCTAGAACCTGCATAAGATTCTGGGTCTCCCTCTCTCTCTGCCCCTCCCCTGCTGGCGCTTTGTCTCTGTCCTTAAAAATAAATAAATGTAAAAAAAAAATTTTTTTAAAGTTTTGTTGTTGTTTTTAATATAAAACCAGCACTGTCCCTTTCGAGGTGTTAGCTAGGAATTTAATGATTTTTCTTGGGGGGGAGGGCACCAAGGCGGTGAGACCACAGTCCCGTAAGCGGATGTTTGGAATACCACTCTGGGGCCAGCCGCCTGGGTTCAAATCCCGACCTGACTCCTTCCTATCTAGGTGACCCAGGGCCCAAGTCACTTGACATTCCTGAACATCAGGTGACAGCAACAGTCCCCCACCCAGGGGTGCGCTGATAACCCAGTCAGCACTTAGAACGGCACTTGGCACATGGTAAGTGCTCAGTAAATATTTGCTAGCCACCGGTATTATTATTTTTCATTATTATTGTCGACATTCTTTGTCAATCTCTTTAATCCCGTTTGCTCTAATAACGCTCTGACCACCCATTAGAACCACCCTGGAAGCTTATTAAAGAGACCAACGGCCTTGTCACAGCCCCAGAAAGGCTGATTTACACGGGGGATGGGGCTCAGGTGCTGTATTTTCAAAAAATTCCCCACGTGATTCTAAGGCAAAGACAGGCTTAAGAAGCACTGCCTTACTCCTCCTATCTGCTGTGAAGACGAAATCATGGGAGGTAGGAAATGCTCCATAGTCAACCTCACTATCATCAACACCATTTGTATCTTTTTTCCTCAAGTTTATTTATTTATTCCTGAGAGAGAGAGAGAGAGAGAGAGAGACAGCGCAAGCAGGGGAGGGGCAGAGAGAGAGAGAATCCCAAGTAGGCTCTGTGCTGTTCGCACAGAGCCCCATGTGGGACGTGAACTCACGAACTGTGAGATCATGACCTGAGCTAAAACCGAGTCGGATGCTTAACCGACTGAGCCACCCAGACGCCCTCATATTATCTTTATCTTAAGAGGCACCAGAGCAAAGGGATGGAGCCTGGAGCCAGACTACCCAGGTCTGCCATGTCTAACTGGGTGACCTTGGTCAAGGGACTTGACCTTTCTGTGCCTCAGTGTTTGTTTGTTTTTTCATCTGTAAAACGGGGACAACATGCTTTATAATTGTGAAAGTGTACGGAGACAATGTATGTAAGAGTGCCTAGTACATGCTTAACAAATGTCAGCTTTTACTGTTATTAAATCTCTCCGGGGCCTCAGTTTCCTTTTAGATAAAAGGGGCTTAATAATAGCCTCTCCTCTGTGCAAAGTGAGAGGGAGTGAATTAACACATGGAAGGCGGTTAGCGCAGAGCCTGACCTGCCGGTTTCCATACGCGGGGGTTGTTATCCATTATTATTATTATTTTTTTAAAGGGTTCCTTTTTTTTTTTTTTTCAACGTTTATTTATTTTTGGGACAGAGAGAGAGACAGAGCATGAACGGGGGAGGGGCAGAGAGAGAGGGAGACACAGAATCGGAAACAGGCTCCAGGCTCCGAGCCATCCGCCCAGAGCCTGACGCGGGGCTCGAACTCACGGACCGCGAGATCGTGACCTGGCTGAAGTCGGACGCTTAACCGACTGCGCCACCCAGGCGCCCCTGTTATCCATTATTATTACAGACCCACATCCCTTTCTCAAAATCCTCTGGATGTGTTATATTTGCGAAATCGGAATTTTTTTTTTACACTTGAGGAAAACAGTAAAGTGCGGGGCATGTACTGTAGAATATTCCGGGCCACCCCCAATGGGGTCGGGGGCAGTTCCGCTGGTCCAGTAAACTGGAATTTGGCAACCGCGCGGGATGCGCACTAGAAATCGCCCAGCGTCGGTCGAGTCCAGTCGGGTGCTGACACCCAGCTCCTCCGCACCCCCCCAGCACCGCCCTCCCCGCAGGAGGCCACTCACGTAGATGAGGCCCGAGTAGTAGCGCTCCCGGAGGTTGTGCAGCACCGAGGCCTCGTTGAGACACGTGAGCTCGGCCATGTCCTCCGCCTTGCTGAACTTGGGCGGGTTCATGCGCTGGATCTGGTCCCGCGGCAGCCGCAGCCGCCGCCCGCTCTCCGCCAGCTCCACCTCGGCCTCCTCCTCGCCCTCGTCCCGCAGCGCCGCCGCCTCGAACCCGTGCAGCTCCGAAGGCACCCACACCAGGCGCCGCGCCGTCCACTCCACCTGCGGCGAGGTGCCCGCGCCCCCGGGCCCGCCACCCACGCCCGGCCCACGGGGCGTGAACAGGTACGGCTGGGCGGCCTCTGGCACGGGGCTGGGCCTGGGGGCCGCCTTCCGCCCAGGCACGGACAAGGTCACCGCGGCCATGGTCTGCAGGGGAGAGAAGAGAGTGGAGTCAGGTGGGGCTCCGTCCCCAGCCCGGGCCGCCCCCGCCCCCAGGCCGTCCCCACTGCCTTTCTTCGCCCGACCTCTTTTTACACATCTGCAAAATGGGCCCACAGATCTCCTTTACTAATTCCATTCATTCATTTAATAATTATCTAACAAGCCTGGCTGAGCCAGGCACCATTCAAAGCCTTAGCAAAGGATTCTGCCCACATTAATAACGCCTCTACCTTCCAGCCCTGTGCTGTCTGTCCAGTATGGGAGCCACTGGGCTCGCCTCCTGGGCACTTAAAACGGAGAATCCAAACTGAGATAGGGTCCTAAGTATAAGACGCAGGGCGGATTTCCAAGACGTGGTACCACAAAATAATCGTTAGTATTTTTTATATTTGATGACTGCTATACTGCAATGATAATTATTTTGAATACACTCGCTTAAATAAATACATCATTAATGTCACTTGTTCCTTTTGAGGGTTTCCTCAAAAACCCAAAAGGCTTTTTTGTTTTTAGAGAAAAAGAGAGAGTGCGCAGGAGAGAGAAAGGGAGAGAGAATCTTACGCAGGCTTCATGCCCAGCGCAGAGCCTGATGAGGGGCTCGATCCCACAACCCTGGGATGATGACCTGAGCTGAAATCAAGAGTCAGACACTCAATCGACTGAGCCACCCAGGTGACCCCCAGTTGGTGTGGGTTTTTTTTTTTTTTTTTCATTTTTAATGTGGCAACTAGAAAATACTAAATTACATATTTGGCCTGTATTATATTTCTATTGGATAGGGCTGCTCTAATCCCAGGAGGCAGATAAAAAGATAAATAAGTAAATTATATAGTATGTTAAATGTGATAAGTGTCAAGGAAAAAAATAAAGCAGGAAACAGGAGATGTGAGGATTGAGGGGTGCTGCAGTTTTAATTGCCCAGGAAGGCTTCTCTGATGTGGTATTTGAATAAAGACCCGAGGGAGATGAAGGGATGAGCCATGGGAATGTCAAGAGGTAAAGCATTCCAGGCTGGGAGAAGAGCCAGTGCAAAGGCCCTGAGGCAGGAGTGTGCCTATGTGTCTATGGCATTGTAAGAAGCCAGTGTGGCTGGAGCTGAGTAAACAGGAGGGAGAAGGCAGTAGGGGAGATAACAAGGGGGACCAAGAGGGCCAGACCGGGTCATGATGAGGACATCAACCTCTTAGGTGTAAGCCCTAGGAAAGTGTCAATCTGATTTCTGTCACACAGGTTCCCCAACCACCTATGGTCTACCCCACAACTGCAGAACAGACTCAAATCTCATGCTTTAGTAATCCGTGCCCTGCTTCCTGGCAAACCGGCTTCCTTTTCTTTAGGATGGGGAGAGAGGCCCCATTCACTCACTTCTCCATTCACTCAACATTCCCTGAGGCTGTCTGGGGACCCAGAGATGCTTCCCATGGGGCCCTGCCTTAAGGAGCTTCTGCAGCCAGTGTGAGCCATGAGCCGATGAGCCCGTGGTGGAGACATTGGGTGAGCCAGCACGTGCTAGACCCCTCCCTGCCCTCAACGGGCACACAGATCAGCGGTGAACAGACCACAGCAATTCCAGGGCGGTCTAAGCACCAGTCGGGAAAAACACCCTCCCTGTCCCTGAAGACGTCTGCCTCTTCTCTTCCGCCACCTCAAACGCCCGCATCACTGCCCCGCCACTCCAGTCACCGGAATTCGGGAGCATTTGTCTCCCCATTTCAGTGTTTCTGCCTCTGCCCATCAGGCCCCCCACCTCCAACATTCCCCTGGAGAAGTCCCTCTAAATGGCCAATTCCTTTTTTTTTTTTGAGAGAGAGAGAGAGGAAGATTGCAAGAGTGGGGAAGAGGGGCAGAGGGAGAGAGAGAATCTTAAAGCCATGCTCAGCACGGAGCTCAACACGGGACTCAATCCCACGACCCTGGGATCATGACCTGAGCCCAAATCAGGAGTCGGACGCTCCACCAACTGAGCCACCTGGGCGCCCCATCACCCGGGCCCCCCCCCCCCACACACACACACACACGCCTCGGGCCTGAGGCTCTCAGGCCACAAACCAAGGGTCCCCACAGTCAAGCAGCGGGGTTCTACCACACTCCACGCCACAGACCCCCCAATTGCCAAGGCTAATCCCGGGCCTCCGGTGAGGCCCTGATCCACCCAGAGCCAAGTCCCATCCCTGGGACTTTGCCCCTACCCTCACCCTACCCCACCCACCCACTGCTCCCTCCCATCTGCGACCTTTGACCAGGAAAGGTTTGGGAGTTTTTGTAATCCTCCAGTCCTAGGCCTCCCCTCCCTACAGCCAGGAGTCTGGGCCCCCAGTCCCTCCTCCCTGGGACCCATGAGCCCGGGGGCCCCTCACCTCACTGCAGCCAGGCTAGAGGTGAGGATGATGGGACATCCAAATTCTGAGCCCCGACAACAGCCCCGGTGAGGAATGCCAGCAGGCCTTGGCTCGGAATGGCCGAGCCCCTCCGGCAGCCCCGCCCTCGTGAGCCGGCAGGAACACCTTTGCCAGGGCTCATTACTGTCACCAAGGCAGGTGCTTTCACCTGCCCTGGGAGGGGCAAAGGCTGCTGGGCTGGAAAAGGAAAAGGAGCCAGGTATCCGCCCCTGGGGCAGGGGCTGGGCCCTTGGCATCCAGCCCTCTGACCTCAGCCTAGTGATAGTTTTGGAGTACCCTCACTGCCAGACCCGGAAATCCGGGCCCCCAGCCCTCCTCCCTCAGACCCAGGGGTCCGGGCTCCCAGCCCCCTCCTCCCTCAGACCCAGGAGTCTGGGCCCCAACAGCTCCCCCCTCAGACCCAGGAATCCGAGCCCCCAGGCCCCTCCTTCCTTAAGACTAGGAGTCCAGGTCCCCAGACTCAGTGCTCCTGGCCCCAGTGCCTTTCTCCCTCAACATCTAGGAATCCAGTTCCCAGTGCTGTCCTCACTCAGACCCGGGATTCCTGGCCCCCAACTCCCCTCCTCTGATCCAGGAATCCGAGCGCCCAACCCCCATTTCCCCGAGACCCAAGCGGCCTGGGGATTCTCGTGCCCCCTCCCCATCTTCCTGATTCCCGCACCGGCCCCGCACCGGCCGGCGGCCCCAGGTAGCCCAGAGGACCCGGGGGTTGAAGGGGCGGCCACCAGGGCGCTTGGGTCTCGGGGAAATGGGGGTTGGGCGCTCGGATTCCTGGATCAGAGGAGGGGAGGCGGGGGGCGGGGGGAGGTGGGAGGGAAGAGGAGGCGGAGATGAGATTGTTGCCAGGTGGGCGGCGGCGGCCGCGGCGGCGGCACCATGCGCCCCTCCTCCTCCTCCTGGCCGGCAAAAGTCAAGGGCCGGTGGGGCGGAGAAGCCTCCGCGGTTCGAATCCCGCTCAAGCTACCTGGACCTCCGCTTTCCTCTCTGTGAATTGTGGCCAATGAAATAAGATGATGTGGGAGAAAATGCCCCCGGCCCAGTGTTTAATCAAGCAGTGCCTCACGACAACATTTAATCTTTCTGAGCCTCAGTTTCCCCAACCCCGGACAACACAATCCACAGAGAGGACTAGGTGTATCGAAGACCACGGTGTTACTCCGGCCTCCGGAGCTCCTTTCTTCCCGTGGGCGAAAGGAGGACTCAATAGTGGTAAGCGCATCTACTCTGCGCCGGTGTTCTTCTGCTCTCAGAACATCTCTCCGAGTTTTAATTCATAGAATGATCTCAAAAACCAATACGATAGCGGGGCGCCTGGGTGGCTCAGTCGGTTAAGCGTCTCACTTTGGCTCCAGTCATGCATGATCTCACGGTTTGTGAGTTCAAGCCCCGCGTTGGGCTCTATGCTGACAGCTTGGAGCCTGGAACCTGCTTCGGATTCTGTGCCTCCCTTTCTCTCTGCCCCTCCCCCACTTGCACTGTCTCTCTCAAAATAAATAAATAACATTTTTAAAATTAAAAAAAAATACAATAGGGACGCTCAGGATCCTCATTTGTCCAATGGGGAAATCGAGGCACGGAGAAGGGAAGTAACGCGAAGAAGGTCACACAGTCACACAGAGGGAGAGTTGGGACTCAAGCTCACCCGTTTTCTTTCTTTCTCAAGAGGGATTTGGAGAGAACGGGTAGTGGGTACTCTCAGAGATCAATGTCTTCCTCCTCGTTGGTGAAATCTCTTGAACCTGCTTCCCCATCTACGCCATAGGGACCACAGCCTTCCTTAGGGGACTACTATGAGATTAAAAAGGTTAAGGGGCCCGGCACACAGTTGGCCTCCAAAGTGTTATTCTCAACCCTTCTCCGTGCAATCACCGCCTCTGTTCAGCTTCAGTTTTCCCTCCCTGTAAAATGGGTACAATATAACCCATCTCGAGTTACTATAATTTTTTAGTTGTAAAAAATAAAAGCGTCCAAGTACATCATAAGTGCTCAAATATGTCTTTCCCTACCCCTCTGCCTCTGCCAGTCATGACCCCTGCCTCTGGTCCGCAGATTTTACACGTGAAAACAGAGACACTGTCATCTGGGGGCGGAGGAGTGAAGGCGATGACTCAGGTATTAGAGCGTCCAAGGTCCCTAAGCGAGCCTCAGTTTCCCCTCCTGCGGAATAGGCCTGGAGCCTCCAGCGAGGACCCAGACCCGGCCTTACACATAGTAGGGACTCGAGTTGGGGGCGGGGGGAGTGTAGACTCCCCGCCCCGCCCCCCCCCCCCCCCCCCCTCGCCACCGTCCCGCTGCGCGCCCAAGGTGAGTGGCCGCGTCACCGCCTCTCCCCCGCCGCCCGCACCGCCTTCGGGGCCCGTATCCGAAGCCCCTAGGCTCCAGCCTCCCCGGGCCCAGCCCCGCTCCGCCGCCTCTGGCGGGCAGCGGGCCCCGGGCACTCACCGGCTTCCAGGGCCGTCCGAGGCTTCGGCCTGGGGAGAAAGAGGGGCGGGCCCGCCAGGAAAGCCCCGCCCACACGAGCGCAGCTGGGGCCAATCGGCGCCCGCTGCGACAAGCTACGGCCCCGCCCGCAGGGGACGCTCCCGCCAATCAAGAGGAGCGGCTGGCTGACCGGGCCAATCAGAAGTTGTCGGAGTGTGCCAGCCGTGGGAAAAGAAGGGCGCCGGAGTGCGGAGCCAGGCGGCGCGGTCGTGGGCAGGACCCCAGGCCTGACGGGCAGGGAAGGCGACCAATGGCGATCTGTGGGGGGCGGCTGGGGGCGGGAGGCCCAAGGGATACGGGTGAATGCGCCGCTTTGTACGCGCTGCATGAATGGGGGCCTTTGTGAGAGTTGGCGTGGGGGGGGTTGGCGGCTGGAGGCCGGAATGCCTGGGTCCCCCGGGAGCCGGCGGGCAGGAGAGACAGGAGAGAGAATTCACTGTTGTCGAATCCCCACCGCGTACCAGGCACTCTCCCAGGCTCTCACCCACCAGGGAGGTGTGGGCGATACCGTCAGGAATAATAATGATCATTTATTGAGTGTCCGATGTATGCCAGGAGCTGTGCTAAGCGCTTTACCTGCATGATCTCATTTAATCCTTACAACTACTGCTTGGAATTAAGATCTTCATCTTCCAGATGAGGTAAACCCAAGCTTAGAAAGAGGGTGTTAATTGCCGAAAGTCGTGCAGCTGGCAAGTGACAGAGCAAGGACTCTGATCCCGCCAAATCTGACTTCAGGACTTGTGTTCTTTTTTTTTTTTTAATGTGTATTTATTTTGAGAGAGAGAGTGAGAGAGAAAGAACGAGTGGGAGAGGGGCAAAGAGAGAGGGAGAGAGAGAATCCCAAGCAGGCTCCCTCTATCGGCGCAGACCCGGATGCCAGGCTCGAACTCAGGAACAATGAGATCGTGAGGTGAGCGGAAACCAAGAGAGGGAGCCACCCAGACGTCCCCAGCACTTGTGTTCTTAATTAATCACCATGCTACAGCCAAATGGTGGTTAATGCTTCCCAATTTACAGATGGGAAAACTGAGGCTCACCTTGGGCAGGTGAGTTCCCAAGGTCACAAAGCAAAGGCCCGGCGAACCCACAAGGTGGAGCCCGCGACTGAAGCCAGCCTGTTGCAGGAGAGCCCTGGACCATTGGTTTTTGAGCAGTGTCCCCATTTCACAGGTGTGCACTGAGACTCCAGGAGGAGTGAGCAGCTAGGGTGGCAGCAGGGGCCTGCTCATGATCCAAGCACCAGTCAGCCTGGCTCCGCTGTTCAACAGCTGTGTGGGCTTGGCCCTGTTGCCGGCTTTTTTTTTTTTTTTTTTTTGAAGTTCCTGATTTCTGCATCTGTAAAATGGGATGATGTCTCCCTGCCTCTGCTCTTGCCCACCCCCCCCCCAATCACACACACGCACACACACACAGACTACTGCCAATGGGATCCTGTCAAACTCTATTCAGACAGCACCCCTCCTCTGCTCAGAAACGTGTGCTTTGTGGCTCCATCTCAAAGTAAAAGCCGTTCTCATCATGGCTCACTGGGTGATGTGTTCCCTGGGGCTCTGTCTGATCTCATCTCCCTTTCCTCTCCCTCTCACTCCTCTCCGGTGGCACTGGCCTCCTGGGTGTTCCTCAATTCTATACACGCTCCTTATGCGTGGTCCTGCCTCAGGGCCTTTGCATTTGCCGTGTCTTCCATCAGGAACTCTTTTCCCCCATATTCTGCATGGCTGTCTGCCTCTCCTATTGCCAGCTCTCCTCCAATGTCATCTGCTCTGGAAGGCCTGTCCTGACCATTCTATATAAACTGATCCCCCTCATCACTCTCTCCCCTGACCTTGCTTTGTTTTTCCTCAAAGCGCTGGAAGTATTTAGTTGCTTATCTATTTATCATCTTGTCTCCTCACTAGAATATAGGTCCCGAGAGGGCAAGGATCTTTGTTTTGTTCAGTGCTGGATCGTCAGGGCCAGGCACACAGTAGGCACTCAGTGAGTTTCTGTTGAGTCAATAGTAACAAATCCTTGTATTATATGAATGAGTTAATGCGTGCAAAGAGCTTACCGTGGACCAGACATCAGGGAAAGGCTGAATAAACAATGATTATTATGAGAGTTGTGATCTGTTGCCCTACAAACCCTTCTGATAGCATGCAGGACAGAAACAACGCAGCTAGAGACAGTCTACCACAAGGGAAAGAAACCAGAGAAAGGGAAAGGTTGAGAGGTAAGAGATGGGGAACAAAGACACAGGAGGAGAGAGATGTAGTTGGGTTGGGGGCAGAAACAGGTGCAAGCGTCTGTCTCCCAGTGCATTTGCCCAGCAAGGCGAGCCCTCGTGGGCAAGAAGCTTTGACATTGCTGTGTTCACTGACTACTATTTGCAGACAGAGAAACTGAATTCCAGGGAGGGAAGGACTTTTCCGAGGGCCCCGAACTGATAACACAGCTCACATGTCTAAGGCCTGATTGCGTGCTGGGAATGTGCCCACCATTATCTCAGTGCATCCTCATCCGGGTCCTGTGAGGTTGGCACTGTCATTACCCCACTGCACAGGCCAGCAACATGCCTAGGGTCCCCTGGCTGCTCCCAGTGGCAGATCTGGGCTTAGATTGCAGGAGATCAGACCCCTGAGTCTGTGCGGCTAACCAAGACAGAGCTGAGACCCCTGTTACTCCGACCGAAGTGTTCTCCATGAAAGCCTCCTGCAGTGAAGATAACGGGAACTGGGGGCGCCCAGGCAGCTCAGGCGGTCAAGCATCCGACTTCGGTTCAGGTTGTGATCTCACAGTTTGTGAGTTCAAGCCCCGCATGGGACTCAGCGCTGGCAGTGTGGGGCCTGCTTGGGAATCTCACTCTCTCCTCTCTCCCTGCCTCTCCCCCACTCATGCTTGTTCTCCCTCTCTCAAAATAAATGGATAAACTTAAAAATATATATATAACACGAGCTGCTATTTACTGAGTGCCAACTGTGTGCCAGACATTGCGCCCTTTGTGTGTATTAACTCATTGGATTCTCGCAACAATTCTGTGAAATGGATACTTTTATTATCCTCATTGGACTGATAGAAAACTAAGGCTAAAGCCCATGAAATCCCATGTCCTTGAGGGCACCAGGGAAGAGTGTGTGAACTAGGACACAACAGAAACTCAAACAGGAAAGAAGGCTCTGGCACGCCCCCGTTCTAGCCACACTCTGCCTGGTAACTGGTGATGTCATCAGTGCCGGCTAGGGTTAAATCTACTTGGCAACTGGTGATGTCATCATTCCCACCGAGGGGGAAGCAGGAGACGTCATTGCTTCTGCTCAATCTATGGGGTAACTGATGATATCGATGACGGGTGATACTGATCTTCCTTTTGCTGAGGGTCTTCTATGAGACGGATGACTGTGCTAAGCACTTTCATCGTTGGGGTTAGATATGTAGCACTTACTGTTTTCCAGGCACGGTGCTACCCCCTTTATGAGTCTTGAACTCCAAGGGGTAGGTACTAGTGTCACGCCCATTTTACAGATGAGGACACTGAGAGAAAGCTGCCCAAGTTTGCACAGCTAGAAAGCATCAGAGCCCAGATTTGAACCCAGGCAGTCTGGCTCCAAAGCAGGGAATGTGGATCACTACATGAAACCACGAGAGAGTGACTGAGACCCGGGAAACCAGTTCAAAGCCCTCCATCTGTCCTCTATCCCAAGTCGGCTACCGAAGGTCCTCAGGATAAAGCCCCAAACTCATTCTCTTGGCGGTCAAGGCATCTCCACCATCCACCCATCTCTTCACCCCAGGCACGGGAATCGTCCCCATTAAGTTGTGAGCCCAAAGCTGTCAGGGGCCAGGTCTGACTCCTCTGTGGGTGCAGCATAAGCTGTAATAGAGAGGGAACTCAGAAAATCGGGGTGGACGGACTATCGGGATGGATGTATCAGGGAGAAAGGAGATGGGAGTAGGGGAGCATTCTGAGCCCCCAGAGGCAGAGAGGGATTCCCTCGAGCTAGCGCAGACCTCATTATTCTTAACTCCTAATGGCCTTGTTATGCAGAATCTGAGGCACGGGCAGCACAGGTGTGGGATCAAAGCCATCGGGGAGCCAAGTTCATATACAAGAATAAAATGTTGGAGCTGAGAGGAGAGGAGACAGGAGAACCAGGCAGGGGGCTGCTCTGTGGAAGAGATTCTGGGAGGATTCTTTTTTTTTTTTTTTTTTTTTTTTTTTAGATTTTGTGTTTAAATCTCTACAGCCAACGTGGGGCTCGAACTCACAACCCTGAGATCAAGAGTCACATGCTCTACTGACTGAGCCAGAAAAAAAAGTTAGGGGAGCAGCTCCCATGCCTGGCGGGGCTGAAGGCGTCCCAAGTCTTAACAGAGACAAAGACGGGGACAAAGAGCATGGTAAATTTCACTGTGGGTCCCGACTGTGATCCTCCTTGCGCGTTGTCTCTCTGTGGTAAAGAGCTGAATGATTCTAGTATTTTATTTTTGGTTGCCAGGCTGTTCTCTTCTCGCATGTGACTCAGGGCTGGAACTGGCTCCGAGACAAGAGCAAGCTGGCAGCCAGATAAGTGAAGGGTTCAGTTCCGTGACAGCAAATATTTATTGAGTGCCTACTACGTGTCGGGCCTGTTCTGAACAAGGGGTCAGCAAACATCTTCTGTACAGGGCCAGGCAGTAAATACTTTCAGCTCCCAGGGCCACATGGCCTCTGCTGTACAAACTCTGCTTGCCCTTGGAGCAGGTACAGCCATGGATTATATGTAAATTATACGTGTGGCTGTGTTTCCCTAAAACTTTGTTTCCGTAGACAGGAGGTGGGAGGGTTTGACCTGTGGGCCATAGTCTGCAGACCCCTGTTCTGGAAGCTGAAGGGGTGGAGGTTACAGAGACATAATCCCAGCCCTCACAGAACTCAGATATTCATCTACTCCTACACGCAGGTGGAGGGCAACTGCTCACACCTAAGTGAGATCCTATCCTTCCTCTGCTCGGAGTCCACCCCCGGCACCAGTCTCACTCAGTTAAAGCAAAGTCTTCATGGGGTCCCACAGGCCCCTACACCCTCTGGCCCGCTATGTCCCCTCTCCGACCTCATTTCCTGGCGTCTCCCCACTTCTCTGCTCTAGCTGTGCTGGCCTCCTTGATTCTTCTCAAATATACCAGACTCAGCCGTGCCCCAGGACCTTTGCACATGCCATTCTCGCTACTGTAATGCTCTTCCCCTAGATAACCCTTTGACTGCCTCATCTTTTTCTAGTCTCTGTTCAGATATCACCTTTTCCATAAGGGCTTTTCTGAGCGCCTTGTCTCCTGGACTCCTGATGCCCCTCACCTGCTCACCTTTTGTTTTTGTTTTTGTTTTTGTTTTTTGAACCACAGCACTCAGCATCCTCCAACGTGCCAGTGATTTACTTATTACATTCATCATTGTCTGATGCCCCCAACTGGAATGGCAGCTCCGTGCTGGTGGGAATTTTTGTCTGTCTTATCCCCTGCTGTGTTCCCAGTGCTTATAAAAGAGCCTGGCACACAGTAGATACTCAACAAATTCTTGCTGAAGAAATGAATATGCCCTGGTGATAGACTGAACAAGTGAACACATAATTATAGAGCACATTGGCAAATAGGGGTAAGTGCCGTGAAGAAAAAAGCAAAGAGGAACCTGGGCAGCTCAGTCAGTTAAGCAATGGACTTGATTTCAGCTCAGGTCATGATCTCATGGTTTGTGAGATCGAGCCCCGCATCAGGCGCTGTGCTGACAGCATGAAGCCTGCTTTGGATTCTCTCTTTCCTCTCTCCCTGCCCTTCCCCTGCTCATTCTCTCTCTCTCTCTCTCTCTCTCTCTCAACCTCTCTCAAACTTTCTCTCTCTCGAAATTAATTAATTAAGAAAAAAAAGAATTGCATCTTTTAAAAAAAAGAAAAAGAGGGGCACCTATGTGGCTCAGTTGGTTACGTGTCTGACTTCAGCTTAGGTCATGATCTCACGGTTCGTGGGTTCGAGCCCCACATCGGGCCCTGTGCTGACAGCTCGGAGCCTGGAGCCCACTTCGGATTCTGTGTCTCTCCCTCTCTCTGCCCCTCTCCCGCTCATGCTCTGTCTCTCAAAAATAAGTAAAAATGTTAAAAAATTGTAAATTTTAGTACAAAAAGAAAAAGTAAAGGACGGAAGAGAGGGCAGGAGTTTGGGTGTTATTTTAGAAAGGGATCAGGGAAATCCTCTTGAGGAGGGGACATGTGGAGTAGAAGGATGATACGACAGTACTATGAGTAAATTAATGAATGGATGCATGTGGAACTGATGGAATAAATAAATAACTGAAGGAGTGGATAAATAAATGGCTGGTGAGGAAATGGATGACTGAATGGAGGGATAAGTGAATGAATGGAGTGTATATATACTAAATAAATATATAAGTGGGCACATGGACAGAAGAATCAACTAATGCATAAACAGATCGAAAGATGAATGAATGGACAGATGGACAAATGAATGGATGGATAAATGGTCTTTCGTGCCCCTGTACCTTTGCACGTGCTGTACCTTCTGTTTGTTATACCCTCTCTCCATCTCTCTACCCCAAGAACTCCAGGCCAACTTCCCAAGTTCCAATCTGTGCTGGGTGTATAAAAGGCTCCCTGGTCTCCCTCCACCCCCATCCTATGTCCGGCCACCATGTCCTCACCCTCATACTGATGCTCTGATTGCACTAGATTGGAACAATCTGTCAGCTGATTCCTTTAGAGGACAAGTCTTGGGTCTGACTAACATCCCTGATACCGGTAGCTTCACAAAGGTCAGGGTCAGACTCATTGGGTCCCTGGGATCCCCCAACACTGGACCTGGAACACAGGATGCTTCAGCAGAAGGTTGTTGACTAAGAAGATGAATGGATGTATGACTTTTAGCACTTGGTGAGCTCCTACTCATACTTCAAAACCCAACTCAGAAGTTCCCTTCTCTGAGAAGACTTCTCTGACTCCTCCTGGCTGGCCAGATAATAACTGTTAATATTTCTTATGATACCCATTGTATCCTAGGCATCCCAAGTTCCCTCTTGTACATATATGTTGTATCATTTAACTCCCAACGAGCATCTAGAGTCAGATTCTATTGCTTACAAATGAGAGAAACTTCTCTAATGAGTAGAATACAGCCAAAGTGATGGGATATCACTTTTACGATGAGGTTATAAAAAGACGGGAACTTCTGTCTCGCTAGCTGACTCTCGTGGTGGTCTTGATAAAGCAAGCTGCCACATTTAAGGTCATGTGGCAAAGGAAGTGAAGTCGGCCTCTAGCCAACAGCCTGCAAGAAACTGAATCCTGTGGACAAGCATGAGAGTGAGCTCAGACGCTGACCCTTTCCAGCTGAGCCACAAGATGAGACCACATTCCCAGGAACACTTCAATTATGGCTTTGTGGGAGTCCTGAAGGAGAGGGTCACCACAGCTATTTTTAAAACATTATTTTCGTTTCGAAGTAAAGCCACTTTTTTTTTTCCTTTCCTTTTAAGTAGGCTGCACGCCTAGCATGGAGCCCAACGTGGGGAGTGAACTCACGACCCCGAGATCAAGACCTGAGCTGAGATCAAGAGTCAGATGCTTGGGGTGCCTGGGTGGCTCAGTAGGTTGAGCGTCCCTCTCTTGATTTAAGCTCTGGTCGTGATCTCACGGTTCGTGACTTTGAGCCCCACATCCAGCTCTGTGCTGACAGTGCAGAGCCTGCTTGGGATTCTCTCTCTCTCCCTCTCTCTCTCTGCCCCTCTCCTGCTCATGCTCTCTTTCTGTCTCTCAAAATAAAGAAATAAACTTAAAAAAAAAATTGTTGGTGTTTCCTGCCTTCCAGAAACTATAAGATCATAAATGTGTGTGGTTTTAAGTCATCAAGTTTTCTCTGTTTGGGGGTGACCTGTTATGCACCCATGGAGAACCAGTACAGGGTCGGCAGTTTGGCACAGAGAGGTGAAGAAACTCGCCCCTGATCACCCAGCTAGAAAGGGGCAGAGCTGGGATTTGAACTCAGGCAGTCTGATTCAAAAGTTCACGCACGTGACCACACGGCTCCGATGCCTTTTAAGCTCATCGCACTCGTGGGAATATTCTAGGCACCTCCGACCTTTCCGAATGTCCACAGCACCCTTCTGCGGCCCCCCTTATCTGCCTAGAACTCATGTATTCACTGGCAAATCAGAGACACCCCTTCCAGGATCTCGGGCTCCCACGCTGGGGCCCCCCTAGCTCTGCCCTCCTCTTTCGTACTCTGACGCCCGTGAGTCATGCCCGTCTGGGGCTGGCACTGCCTCGCCCACGAGGCTGGGGGCTCCGGAGGGCCAGGACTGGGTCCTGATTTGCCTCTTGTCCCTGCACTCCCCAACATGGGGCCAGGCGTTCTCGCGTCTGCTGGAAATCGCGGCTTATTTATGATCAGTTTGGTCCTTTACCGAGTATTTATCCTCTTTGGAAGAGGCTGCTAATTATAGCTGTCCTTTATGGGGAGCTTTTATGCGCTGGCTCTGGTTTAAATATTTTATACACATGAGCTCATTCGGATCACACGTCAGCCCTACGAGGCAGACTCCGTCGATGGCCCCATTTCACGGATGAAGAAATCACGGCTGAGAAGAATCACGGCTGGTCCCTCCAGGCCACGCAGCTGGGGAACGGGGAGCCTCTCACCTACCCCTATTCTGTTCCTGAGTAGACCCACCCCCAGGGGAGCCCATCGTGGTTACTTTGGGGTCGACGGTCTCCAGTCTTCACCGGGGCAGCTCGCTCAGAAGGCGGGTTCCCGGGCCCCACCCCCGAGGTCCCAGCTGAGTGGACCCGGGTGGGGCCTGGGAATCTGCATTTTTACAAGTTCCCAGGTGATCTCGAGGCAGGTGGTTCTAGATCACACAGCACAGCACTTGGCTTCATCCTTGATTCCTCTTTTTCCTTACCTCCTACATCCGGGCCACCCGCAAACACTGCCAGCTTGACCTTCTAAAAAGATTCCAGAATCCGACCCCTTGCTGCCACCACTTTGCTCTAATTAACCCGCCATCGTCTCCTGCCTGGACTACTGGGGTCACCTCCTCTCTGGTCTCCCTGCTTCAGCTCCTTGCCTCCGTCAGCCTGTTACTCCACGTCAGCTCATGTCCCTTCTCTCCTCAGAGCCCTCCTGTGGTTCCCATTTCATTCTGAATAAAAAGGAAGTTCTTACCATGACCGCAAGTCCCAGCAGGGTATGCTCCCCCCCTCCCGCATACGTCCCCTCCTTGACCTCACCTTCCACCCTCTACCCCTCACTCACTCTGCTCCATCCATACCTTCTGGCTGTTCCTTGAACACACCTGGCATGCTCCTACCTCAGGACCTTTGCACGAGCTACCTCCCTCCCAGAATCCCCATGGTCTGCTCCCTCTATTCATTCAAGGATTTGCTTAAATGTCACCTTGGCAATGAGGGCTTCTCTGACTATTCCGTTTAATATCATACCAGCCCCCGGGTGACCCCGATCTCCTTCACCTGCTCTCCTGTTTTTGTTTCCCACAGCACTTTTGACCTTCCAACATATTATATCATTTACTAATTTGTTGTGTTTGTTATTCATTCTCTGCCTCTGACGGCAGAACATCAGCCTTTCGAGGGCGGGGACTCTGCTTCGTTTACTGCTCTGTCCCCATCTCCCAACCCTTGCTCGCAGTGAGTGCTCTGGAAGTATCTGTTGCATGATTGAAATAAACGCTTTAAGAAACTCTGCTTGAGAGGCCCCTGGCTGGCTCCGTCAGAAGAGCACACAACTATTGATCTCAGAGTCCTGAGTTCAAGCCCCACGTTGGGTGTAGAGATTACTAAAAAGAAATAAATAAACTTAAAAAAATAATTCTGCTCGAGCTGGTAAGATGATGGGCAACTTTTGCTTCCTGGTTACTTTTTTACATTTTCAATAATCATTACCTTATAACCAGGAAGGGAGAAAAGGCTACCAAAAGCTATTTTTCAAACACTATTTTCTTTTCGGATTAAAACGATTTTAATTATGCAAGGTGGAAAAAATTCGAATATGAGGGTAATACTTCCCTTGACCATCACCTTCCTTCTCACTTCCCCTTCCAGATGGACCCCTCACAGTTTTGTGGTGTGTCCTTTTCCAAAAACGTGCACTATTTATTGACGTCAGGGATCCACTGCCTGTGTTTGTAAATAAAGCTTTATTGGCACACAGCTTGGCTGCTTGGTTTATGCATCATCGATGGTGCTTTCACACTATCAGGGCGGAGCTGAGGACTTAGGATAGACATTGTATGATGCTCAAAGCTGTAAATATTTACTATTTGAGACTGTACAGAAAAAGTTTGTCAACCTCTGATTTATTTATTTTTAAACAATTTTAAAGTTTATTTATTTGAGAGAGACAGAGACCCCGTGAGTGGGGGGAGAGGCAGAGAGAGAGAGAGAGAGAGAGAGAGAGAGAGAATCCCAAGCAATCTCTGCACTCATAGCGCAGAGTCCGATGCAAGGCTCGAACTCACAAAACCATGACGTTATGACCTGAGCCGAAGCCAAGAGTCAGACGCTTAACTGACTGAGCCACCCAGGCGCCCCAGCCAACCTCTGATTTAGATGAGAAATAGACAGATGATAGATAGATAGATAGATAGATAGACAGATAGATAAAGTAACTGAAAAATATTTCCTACGATTTCTTGTGTTTAGGAAATAGGATAACACTTGATAGATTGAACTTACTTTTCATACTTAGCAATAGGTCCCGGAGAACTTTCTGGACCCCCTACATTTAAAGTCACCTTAATCTTTTTCACACCTGCATAGCATTCCAACATCAATCTGTAGAACCTTTGACCCTTTCCCTATGGATGGGGCTTTCAGTGGTTTTCCACTTTTCACCCTTGCAAATGACAATCAGCGAACATCGAACATTGTTCTTCCTACTTCCTCATGCACAACACGATAGGTATTGCTGAGTCAGAGTGTTAAGCGGTTAAAATGGTAATAAATGTTGCCAAACTGCCACCCACAACACTGCCGGTTTCCTTTTTAGGAAAGAAATGGAAAAAGAAACCAATCCAAGTCAAGTATTTATTACATGGCTATTCTGCGAAAGGTTACCCCTTGGTGGGGGGAGGGGTGTCACCTGTACCTTCCCCATCCCAACGCAGTGGACTTTCTCAGCTCTTCCAGCTGGCTGTTCCCTTCTCCACCCTTGTCTGCCTGCTAAAATGCTGTGAGGGCCTCGAGATCCACCCTCGATGATCAGGAGGAATTTTGTGACCTTAACTGTGCACTTACACTCCGTCCCAGCAATCACATTTCCAAGCACCCACAGGAAGGCATGCCCAGGGGACATACGAGGACATGTCCAAAGATGCCCGGGGCAGCCTCGCGGCGTGTGTGGGGACACAGAGACAATCGTGGTGACAATCCCTGTTACTTGGGGAGTGAACGTGTAGAAGTAAAAGGGAGTGGATTCCCCACCCCTCCCCCTCCCCAGGGTATTCTAGAAGCAATAAATCCGACTTTAGGGAAGATCCTAAAAACATAAGGTTGAGCAGAAAAAGTAAGAAACAAAACTGGCTTCTACAGCACCATTTAAAAGACAAAATGTATCTTTTGTATCACTTTAGAAGATAGAGTTACACAGATTGTCTGGTCCACAAGCCTTGGCACAAACCCCGGAGGAGGCATGAACTTAAAGGTGTTGGGTTTGTGCAGGAGTGGAGCTGGGGGATCAAGGGGGAAAAAATTAGAAGGGCAAAATGGGAATATGGATAAAGGAGAGCGAGACAAGCACTGAAAATATACATCACAACTCTATGCGCCCAGCTCTGGCCCCTCCATCTCAGGGGGGTCACCCCTTCTCAGAAGCCCCCCAGCCTTCCCCAGCCAGAAACAGGCGGTTCCCTCCTGTGACTTCTGCCGCAACCAGTAAAGCACCAATTTCCCCCAGACTGAGATGCTGTCCGTGACTGCCTCCCCCACCACAGTGGGGGAAGTTTGAGGGCAGGAAACCAAGTCCTGCCTCAATTTTCCTAATCCACAAGAAGGTGGATTGTGATAATGACCGTGATAAAAGAGTATCCACCATACAGAGTTGTTGGAGGGTTAAATCGATTCCTGCCCTGTGCTTAATACACTGATTCTGGCACGTTGCAAACACTCAATAAACGCTGCCAGCTATTATTAGCCACCTTAACATCATTATTATTGCTGAGATTGGCTTGCGGACATTGGGAAAGGCCTCCCCCCCCCCATGCCTCCTTTTCCAGGAAGCCTTCCGTGATTTCTCATAAAGAGCTCTGCCCACACCTGTGGCCCCAATTCCCCAGGTGTGGGCATTGACTGCTCACCTGCTGGTCTCCGCCGCTGGCCCGGGAGCTCCTCAAGGCCAGGGACCTGGGTTGGCTCCCCTTGAGTTCCTCAGAGCCCAGCATGGCAGCCAGTGTCCCTCAGGCCTCTGGAACCGTCTGCCCACCTGAATGGAACGCAGGCTGGGAGGGCAGATAAGGCAAGTGTATAATTAACGAATATATGGCAGGCTGTATATGTGAATAGCCTGGTGACAGGGTAGAAACCATAAACGCGGAGAGTCCCAGTCTGGTTTCAACCCACCTCCCCCCTCCTCCCCAACCACTCCTCTCCATGTTGCCTGCATTCGGGCCTCCTGGTTGGCACACCTGCCCCAGGACCCACCTCTGAGGCTCCGCCTGAGCCCGGGCGGGGCCCTCACCTTGGGATGTCCTTCCTGCCCCTCCTTCCGTGTGCGCTGTGACGGGTGATGCTGATGTGCCCACCCAACGCTCGCGCCTTAAGCCTCGCGAGCCTGACTCGCCCTACCTGCCTTCCTGGCCCTTCCCATTCTTACCTCTGCCATCTAATAAAATGCACAAGCTCTTCCTCAGGATAGTTGGGGGTTTTTTGGTGAAGCCAGGGATCTTGAGGTATAATCTACATGCACACGTATAATTATATCATAGACACATATATCATTTTTCTACACCAGGCAAATTCCACCCTTTCTAGTGCATGGCTCTGTGGGTTCTGACAGAAGCAGACAGACAATTCAGATACAGGACAGATCCATCACCCTTGAAATTCTCTCAAGACCTCTGTCCAGTTGCTGAGGTCGGCGGCTGTCACGGCACTCACTATGGTAATACGTTCGTGTCTTGCTCGTTAGAAACAAAACCGGGGGCGCCTGGGTGGCTCAGTTGGTCAAATGTCCGACCTTGGCTCAGGTCGTGATCTCGCGGTTCACGAGTTCGAGCCCCGCGTCGGGCTCTGTGCTGACAGCTCAGAGCCTGGAGCCTGCTTCGGATTCTGTGTCTCCCTCTCTCTCTCTGCCCCTCACCTCCTCTTGCTCTCTCTCCCTCTCTCTCAAAAACAAATAAATAAATAATTAATTAAACAAAACAAAACAAAACAAAACCAGGGGCACCTGGGTAGCTCAGTTGGTTGAGCGTCCGACTTCAGCTCAGGTCATGATCTCCCGGTTTGTGGGTCCCAGCCCCCACATCGGGCTCTGCACTGACCGTGGTGCAGACAGCTTGCTTGGGATTTGGGATTCTCTCCCTCTCTCTCTCTCTCCCCCTCCCTGTCTCTCTGCCCCTCCCCCACTCACTTGCGGTTGCTTTTTCTCTCTCAAGAATAAATAAATTAACCTAAGCAAATAAAATTCAAAAAAAGCAGCTGCGCAGAATCCCGCAGCACGGATGTATCAGGGTTTATTTCAACCAGTGGTTGATGGGGTTGACGGACACTTACAGGGTTTCCAGTGTTTCATAGACAAGGAAATGAGAGGAAAACTGAATGTTCCACACAAGCCTTCCTGTGAACAGAGACCAGTTGTCTTTCCCCAGGGTAGGTGCCAGTGAGACTGACGGATCTTAGGGCCTGTGCATTGTTGCCTCATATTTTACTATGAAGCATTTCAAGCATATGGAAATGTCATGGGGGAAAGGGCCCAGTGAAGACACATGTAGCCACTGGCTACATTCTCCAATTGTCATTTGCTGTGTTTATTTTTTTTTTTAATTTTTTTTAACGTTTTATTTATTTTTGAGAGAGAGAGAATACAAGCAGGGAAGGACAGAAAGAGAGGGAGACACAGATTCTGAAGCAGGCTCCAGGCTCTGAGCTGTCAGCACAGAGCCCGACACGGGGCTTGAACTCACAGACTGTGAGATCATGACCTGAGCCGAAAGTCGGACGCTCAACTGACTGAGCCACCCAGGCGTCCCTGCTGTGTTTATTTTTTTACAAGTATATCCATGCGTCCTTCCCTCTAGCTCAGGGGTTCTGAACCAGGGACAAATTTACCCCCCAGGGGACATTTTGCAACGTCTAGAAACAGACTTCTTTTTTTTTCCTTTTCATGTTTATTTATTTATTTTGAGTCGGGGAGGAGAGAGAATCTCCGGTGGGTTCTGTGCTGTCAGTGTAGAGCCTGATGTAGGGCTCAAACGCCCGAACCGTGAGTTCATGACCCGAGCCAGCACCAGAAGTCAAATGCTTAACGGACTGAGCCACCCAGGCGCCCCCTAGAAATAGACGTTTTTTTATTGTTACAACTTGTGTGTGGGGGAGAGGTGTTGGTCAACTACAGTGCATAGGACGGCCCCCACAGCAAAGAATGACCTGGCCCCTAATGTCAGTAACAAAAACTGAGAAACCCTACAATCTATCCACTCCTTAGAAAAAATGCACAGGGGCGCCTGGGTGGCTCAGTCGGTTGAGCGTCCGACTTCTGCTCAGGTCACGATCTCGAGGTTTGTGGGTTCGAGCCCCGCATCAGGCTCTGTGCTGACAGCTCAGAGCCTGGAGCCTGCTTCTAGGAGGCTCTAAAAGAGAATTCGTTTCCAGCTCTTTGCAGCTTCTCCAAGCTGCTTTTATTCTGTGGCTCGATGCCTGATCACTCCAGCCAGTTTCGCCCGCACATGTCCCTCTCAGACTCTGACCTTCCCGCTGCCCTCTTACCTCTTATAAGGATCCTTGTGATGATCCCAAGGTAACACCCAAGAAGGTATCGGATATTGAGGATAATTTCCCCAACTCAAGATCCTTATTTACTCACACTGGCAAAGTCCCTTTTGCCACGTAAGGAGACGTTCACAGGTTCTGGGGATTAGGACATGGACATCTTATCAGATTATTGTTATTATTAGATGTTATTAATGATTAGAGATCACTGTGATGCGATTAGATTAGATATCTACTTTGTTTAATTTATAGATTTTTTTCTAGAGAGAGTGAGTGTGCATGAGCAGGGGGAGAGGCAGAGGGAGAGAATCTTTTTTAAGTTTATTTATTTTTGTTTTTTTTATTTTTATTTATTTTTTTTAACGTTTATTTATTTTTGAGACAGGGAGAGACAGCATGAACGGGGGAGGGTCAGAGAGAGAGGGAGACACAGAATCTGAAGCAGGCTCCAGGCTCTGAGCTGTCAGCACAGAGCCCGTCGTGGGGCTCAAACCCACAAAGCACAAAATCATGACCTGGGCTGAAGTTGGGACGCTTAACTGACTGAGCCACCCAGGCGCTCCAGAACACGTGACTCTTGATCTCAGAATCATGAGTTCAAACCCCACATTGGGGGTAGAGATTACTTACAAAAAAGAATTCAGTTCCTCAGTCTTGCTAGCCAAATTTCAAGTATTCAGTAGTATTCAGGAATCAGGCTGGTAGCCACCATTTCCACAGCACAGATACGCAATAGTTCCATCATCATGGAAAGTTCTAGAAGTATCTACAGGGAAACAACCCTGCCTCTTGCAGGAACAACTGTATTTCCTAAGATTACACAGATGTATTGTGCCAGACGACTGCCTTCCCATTGGGGGTGAGGAAAGGAAGAAATAAAGAAGAAGCAAAATGAGAGGAAAAAACATCCAGCCATAATAATAATTGTCTGGCACTTTGTAGGTACTCATTATGTTAAAAAAAAAAAAAAAAGTACACACATAACTGCCAGCTAATGAGCATTTACTGAGTGCCAGGTAATTTCTTGACCAAGTTATCCGACTTATGTTTATTCTCAGAGAAATAGGAGGAGGAAGAGGGAAAAACACTCCAGCCAAGCCCTTTCTTTTCCAAATAGCACAGGGATTAACTCTTCAAGCGCCTCGCATCTCCTGAGGCCAGCCATCCACAAAGGAAATCTTTCTCTCTTCCTTCCTTTTTTTTTTTTTTTTGGTTAGGAAGGAAATCTTCTCTAATTAATTTTTTTAACTTTTTAAAATGTTTTTATTTATTTCTGAGAGAAAGAGAGAGAGACAGAGTGTGAGCAGGGGAGGGGCAGAGAGCGAGGGAGACACAGAATCTGAAGCAGGCTCCAGGCTCTGAGCTGTCAGCACAGAGCCAGAGGCAGGGCTTGAACCCATGAACCATGAGATCACGACCTGAGCCAGAGTCCGACGATGCTTAACTGACTGAGCCACCCAGATGCCCCTAAAGGAAATCTTTTTCAAATGTGCCATGCACATCGGGGATCCTGGCTGGCTCAGTGAGTAGAGCATGCGACTCTGGATCTCAGGGTCATGATTTCGAGCCCCGTGTTGGGCGCAGAGTTTTCTTGAAAAAGAAAAAAAAAATGTGCCATGCACTTCCACTAAAATGGGGCTCGTTATCTTTCCTGCCAACCTTGTATTCTCCCTCTTGGTAAATGGCCTCTCCAAATACCCAGTTGTCTAGGTCGGATAGCAAGGGTACCACCATCACTGCTTCTCGCCTCTCAGCTCGACCCCCACAGCTGTCCCCTCTGCCCCCGAGCCCTTCTCACCATCCCCTTGGCCGCAGCCTCCATTCAGGCCTCCTCCTCTCCAGCCTGAGCCCTTACCCTATTCTCCTCCCAGGCTTCCAGGCTGCCCCCTCTGGACTGTCCCCCATACGGCCCCAGAAGGTCTTTCTATACCCAGAGCCGATTCTGCCCATTGCCTGCTCACAGTCCGCCCATGGCTTCCCGATGCTTCTAAGACAATATCCCAGCCTCTCAACTTGGCCCTGGAAGTGGTCGCTCTCATCTTTGCGCAGGTATGGCTCCCGTTACCCAGGATTCTCTCCCCCTTCCCTGGTGAACTCCTATTCATCCTTCAACACCCGACTCACATATCCCTTCTTCCAGGAAGCCTCCTCTGACTCCCTCAGACAGACCAGTACATACCCTCTGCACCCCTGCAGCAAGTACCCTTCAACCCCTTAGCCACCTACTGGTCTCTCTCTGTTGTGAATTTCTGGCCACCTTTCAGTCTTCCTTATGAGAGTGTGACTTTCCAGAGGGGACAAGTCTTACTCATCTTGGTCGCCACAACACCTTAGAAAGGGCCCCGGGCACACAATGGGTGCTCAGTAAATATGTGTTGGAAAAAATAATAAATAATAGTTAACGTCAAAATTGCCCTGTGTAAAAAATAGTTTACAGAGGAGACACTAGGAAGATAGTGCCCTAAGCAAGTAATCAAAACCAATGTGATGGTGACACCAGGGTGACTCAGTCAGTTGAGCATCCGACTCCTTTTTTTTTTTAGTGTTTATTTTTGAGAGAGAGAGAGAGAGAGAGAGAGAGAGAGAAAGCACGAGAAGGGGAGGGGCAGAGAGAGAGGGAGAACAGAATCCAAAGCAGGCTCCAGGCTCTGAGCTGTTAGCACAGAGCCTGATACAGGGCTCAAACCCACAGACTGTGACATCATGACCTGAGCCGAAGTCGGACGCCCAACTGACCGAGCCACCCAGGCGCCCCAAGCATCCAACTCTTGATTTCAGCTCAGGTCATGATTCCCAAAGTCGTGGGCTCAAACCCCGCGTCCACGCGGCTAGTGGTCAGTGTGGAGCCTGCTTAGGATTCTCCCTCCCGCTCCCTCTGCCCCTCCACCCCCTTCCCCCCACCACAAACACTAATATGATCAGTAATGAGAAGTCCCATCATCATGCACTTCCTGATGTCATGCATCAAGAAGGACACAGCATCACTTCCACGGTGTTCCTGCCCAAAGCACATAACCTGAATCTAATCGTAGGGGAAAAACATCAAACAAATCCAAACTGAGGGCCATACTGCAAAATAAGCGGCCAGTGCTTCTCAAAAGGGCCAAGGTCATGAAACACTGAAGAAGCATAATTGGAGGAGACTAGATCCTGGATCGGAAAAAGAACAGGACTGGGATATTGGTGAAATTTGCATAAAGCCTGTGAGTTGGGTCATAGGCAGTTTCCCAGGTTAATATCATGGCTTTGATCATTTTACTGCCGTTATTTACGTAAGGGGTTAACGTTTGGAGAAACTTGGGTGAAAAATATATATATGGGAATTCTTCACCCTACTTTTGCAACTTTGTTGGCGAAGTCTGAAGAGTCTCTCAAAATGCTACATTAAAAGAAAATGAGCTGCATGTGGCAAAAACTTCCCACACTCCACCCCACCCGCTTGGTTTCACCACAGTATCCATTTTGTGGAGGTAGAAACAGGCTCTGAGAGAAACATGCAAGAGGCAGAACCGGGGCATTGAACCTCCAGTGCCTGCATTTTTTTTTTTTTTTAATGTTTATTTATGTTTGAAGAAGAGAGAGACACAGGGTGAGCGAGGAGGGGCAGAGAGAGAAGGAGACACAGAATCCGAAGCAGGCTCCAGGCTCTGAGCTGTCAGCACAGAGCCGGATGTGGGACTCCAGCTCACGCACCAGGAGATCATGACCTGAGCTGAAGCCGGAGGCCCAACCAAATGACCCACCCAGGCGCCCCGTTCAGCGCCTGCATTCTTAACATGAATTTTCTGAGTGCCTACTAGGTTCTGGGAATAGCCCCAGAGACAACACAGAGTCCTGAGTCTCTCTCCTCTTGGATCTCACCTTCTGGGGCGGGGACAGTAGATGGACAATGAACAAGGAAGCAATAAAATATATGATATAATATCAGGTGGTGATAAGTCTTTTAAAATGCTGACCCAGGGGATAGAGAGAACACAGCTGTTAGCAGATGAATTCTGAGAACAGGAAATGGAAGTCCAGGGGAGGCAGAAATTTCAACCTCTGAGCCTGGGCTGCCTTCACTTCCGCAACTAGCAGTTCCCGAGAGGGACCATCACCGATTCCACAACCTGGGTGGTTTAAATTTTTTTTTTTTTTTGTTTATTTATTTTTGAGACAGAGACAGAGCGCGAACAGAGGAGGGGCAGAGAGAGAGGGAGACACAGAGTCTGAAACAGGCTCCAGGCTCTGAGCTGTCAGCCCAGAGCCCAACACAGGGCTTGAACCCACAAACTGCGAGATCGTGACCTCAGCCGAAGTCGGACACTCAACCAACTGAGCCACCCAGGCACCACAGCATTCTTTTCATGAGGACACCAGTCTTACTGGATTCAGGGCCCACCCTCACCCAGGATGAGCTCATCTTAACTAACTCCATGTGCAACGACCCTATTTCCACAGAAGTTCACCTTCTTGAGGTCTGGGGCCGAGGACCTCAATATACCCTCCTGTGGGGGGTGGGGAGGGGAGGGGGGCCACAAAACTCAACCCCTAACACACACTAAGGCAGAACACAAAGCACAGAAGGCAGACCAGAGGTGATGGGGTAAGGGCTGCTCCCTCAGATGGGGGGGCCTGGGAAGGTCTCTCTGTGGAGGGGACCCTGGAGTCACAGCCTGAAGGAGAGGAGTAGACAACTGCTCTCTTATAGTGATGAATGTGAATTTCATTGCCCCGCCGTTGGTGACATTTCCCTTGGCATCTCGGTAGTATTTAATTGGTTGTTGTTGTTGTTTTCCTGCTCGTTTCCTGGTCTGAAACTGGCGAGACTGAGAGGGAGTAGTCGCGGAGGCGTGGTTCTCATTAAGAATCTGAGAATTTTTCCGCCACGTCGAATTCATTCCATCAGCAGCTCTGAGAAGCCCCAACAGCTGCGAGGCTGAGAAGCGGTCAGATCCCGGTTGGCAGGGAGAAGTTGGGGCGCCTCTGATGAGCGCAAGCTGCCAGGCAAGGTCTCAGACATTCCCAGCCAATGCCCCTGCCAGCCTTTGTTAGGAATAAACACAGGAGAGGGGCCTCCATCATAAGTGCACAGCTCAACGAATTATCACAAAGTGAGCATGCCAGTGAAGCCAGATTAAAACCAGATTAAAACGCAGAACAGTCCAGGGGCGCCTGGGTGGCTCAGCTGAGTGTCTGACTTTGGCTCAGGTCATAATCTCACAGTTTGTGGGTTCAAGCCCCACGGTGGGCTCTATGCTGACAGCTCAGAGCCAGGAGTCTGCTTCAGATTCTGTGTCTCCCTCTCTCTCTGCCCTTCCCCTATTTGCTCTCTCTCTCTGTCTCCCCAAAGTATATAAACATTAAAATATTTAAATGAATAATTCAAGTTTTATTGGAACATGGCCACATCTCTTCACTTACTGCTGTCTATAGCCCTTTGCTATAATGGCCGTGGCAGAGACCATATATGGCCTAGAAAGCTGAAAATATTTACTATCTAGCCCTTAAGAGAAAAAGTTTGTCAACCCCTGCAGGATGGCATTCCATTGTACAAATATAACACTATCTATTTATTCATCCAACTGTGAATGGGTATTTGTGTAGTTTCCAGTTTGGGTTTATTACAATAGGGCTGCTAAGAACATTCTAGTACAGAGGTTGTTAAACGTTTTCTGTACAGGACCAGATAGTAAATATTTTAGGTTTTCTGAGGCACATATGATCTTTATCACATATTCTTTTGTTTTTTCTTCTTTACAACTCTCAAAATATAAAGCTATCCTTAGCTCTGGGCCAGGCCACAGACAATATTTGGCCTCCAGGCTATAGTCTGTCCATCCTTGTTTCCACATGTGGATTTTGGTGAACATATATACGTACTGTTGCTGGATATGCAACAGTGTGCCCTTTTTATTCATTTTTTAATTTTTTTTTACGTTCATTCATTTTTGAGAGACAAAGACAGAGCATGAGCAAAAGGGGCACAGAGGGAAAGGAAGACACAGGATCTGAAACGGGCTCCAGGCTCTGAGCGGTCAGCACAGACGGGGGCTTGAACTTTTGAATCACGAGATCATGACCTGAGCCCAAGTCGGATGTTTAACTGACTGAGCCACCCAATCACCTGCCATGTCCCCTTTTCATAACAAATGCTACTTTTACTCTGCTGAAATGAACTCAAAGTAATATGACCTATCCGCACATGTAATTAAAAAAAATCAATTATCGGGGCGCCTGGGTGGCGCAGTCGGTTAAGCGTCCGACTTCAGCCAGGTCACGATCTCGCGGTCCATGAGTTCGAGCCCCGCGTCAGGCTCTGGGCTGATGGCTCAGAGCCTGGAGCCTGTTTCCGATTCTGTGTCTCCCTCTCTCTCTGCCCCTCGCCCGTTCATGCTCTGTCTCTCTCTGTCCCAAAAATAAATAAACGTTGAAAAAAAAATTAAAAAAAAAATCAATTATCTACCTGTACAGGTAATTTCAAAAAATGAATGAACACGTAATCAATTAAAAAATAAAGGAGGGGCGCCTGTCTGGCTCAGTCGGTGGGGCATGCAGCTCTTGATCTCAGGGTGGTGAGTTCAAGCCCCATGTCGGGTGTGGAGCCTGCTTAAAAAAATAAAGGAGAAATACAGTGAAAATAACGCATATAAAATAGGATGAATTCCAATATGCAAATGTTGAGGCAGCCTGGTAGACTGTTCACAAATATTTCGTTGGGGGGTCTGGGTGGCTTAGTTAAGCCTCCGACTTCAGCTCAGGTCATGATTTCATGAGTTGGAGCCACACGTGGGTCTCAGTGCTGGCAGCTCAGAGCCGGGAGCCTGCTTCTGCCTGCCCCTCCCCTGCTCGTACTCCGCCTCCCTCTCTCTCCAAAATAAGTCATAAAACATTAAAAATTTTTTAAAACAGATACATGATTAAGTTAAATGCAACATTAAAAAAAAAAAAGTATTTCGTTTTTCTCTCCTTCGAAGCACAGGAAGGACAAAGGCGTCCTTCCTGTCATGTGACTCGCTCGGGCCAATGAAACGAGAGCGAGAAGATCCTTATTTCTGGGAGGAAGTAAGCGCGTTGCTTTCTCCCTCTTTTTTTTTTTTTCTTTTTTTTTTTTTTAATGTGTTTTTTTGTTGTTGTTGTTTTGTTTTGAGACAGGGAGAGACAGAGCATGAACAGGGGAGGGTCAGAGAGAGGGAGACACAGAATCTGAAACAGGCTCCAGACTCTGAGCTGTCGCACAGAGCCCGACGCGGGGCTCGAACTCACAGACCGTGAGACCATGACCTGAGCCCAAGTCGGCCGCTTAACCGACTGAGCCACCCAGGCACCCCTGCCTTCTCCCTCTAACTGGCAGCAGGGTCCCCAAGAGTGGCTGTTTGGTCGGCCTGAGTTCCATAGGGAGAACGATGGGGATTTGGAGGTGGTGTCCTCAGCGGCCGGCGAGGGTTGTGACCATGATGAGAGAGAAGCAGACCTTTGCCGTTTTTATGCCCCTGGGAGTTGGGGCTGGCCCGTCACTGCGGCATACCCCACTTCATTCCGACCACTGCAGGCATCAGATAAGTGTCGACAGGGAGCAAGCGGGTCACTCACGGGACGACGTTTGGAGATCGTGTTTAGTCTTGCTACGGCCTGAATGTTTGTGTCCCCCTAAAATTTGTCTGTTGAAATCCTTACCCCCAAAGTGAAGGTATTAGGACGTTAGATTCGGCAGGGATGATGTCATGAGGGTGGAGATTTCATGATGGGGATTAGTGCCCTGGTAGCGCCCCCCCCCCCCCCCAGCCCCGGTCACCCCTGTGACCCTGCTTCCGATCTTCAACTCTCCCTCACACACTCAGCTGCTGTCTGACTTCCTTGCTGCGTCTCGAAAATTCTAGGCTTGTTCCCACCTCAGGGCCTTTGTACTTTCTCTTGCCTCCGCCCAAGGTTCATCTCTGAGATATCCCCATGACTCACTCCTTCATCCTTCCTGGCCTCACTCCCATCACAGTGAGGCCTCCACTGGCCAAACCATGAAAATTCGCAACGCCTCGCTTACTTCTCTACCCCTTTCTCGCTTTATTTACTTCTCTCTGGTGCCTAGGACCACCTAATGGCTTATATATATTTCAGGTATTTATTTGACTGCTTTTACCACGTAAGACCCAGGAGTTTGTGTCCGTGTTACGGTCTCAGTGTCTAGAAGGGTAGCCGGGACTTAGTTGGTGTTGTGAGCTGCCTTTATGAATGAATGCATGCAAAAAATATTTCTCCTGTGCTCCCAAAACAGGGATTGAGGCTGGGTTCTAGAGACGCATGTAGCTCAGGTAAGGCTCCTGCCCTGGGAGAGTTCAATGTCTGGTGGGGGTGGGGAGGGGCCTGAAGCCCTAAAGGGAAAGAGAAACTGATATCACAATGCTGCCTGATAAGGACTTCGAGAGAGAAGAGTTCCAAGGTTGGAGGGCCATAGAAAGCCTATAAAAACAAATAGCAGTCTCGTTTTCAGGTCTAAGACAGGGGTTGGCAAACCATGGCCCATGGGCCAGCTGTCTGTTTTATTAGATAAAGTTTGGTTGGAACACAGCCGTATGCATTTGTTGATGCGGCTGTCTGTGACTGCTTTTGTGCTACAATAACAGAGTTGAGTGGCTGCAACAGAGACCATATGGTCTATAATGCCAAAAATATTGACTATCTGGCCCTTCCCAGAAAAATTTTCCAGCCTCTGCCCTCATATTAAAAGCAAACAAGGGCCCCTGGGTGGCTCAGTCGGTTAAGCACCTGACTTCGACTCAGGTCATGATCCCGTGGTTTGTGGGTTCAAGGCCTGGGTCGGGCTCTGGGCTGACAGCTCGGAGCCTGGAGCCTGCTTCAGATTCTGTGTCTCTTTCTCTCTCTGCCCCTCCCCCACTTATTCTGTCTCTCTCTCAAAAATAAATAAGCATTTAAAAAATTTTTTTTAAAAAGGCAAACATTTTCTAGGGCGCCTGGGCGGCTCAGTCGGTTAAGCGTCCAACTCTTGATTTCGACTCAGGTCATGATCTCATAGTTGCGAGATCAAGCCCCGCCAGATCGAGTCCATGTCAGGCTCCTTGCTGGGCATAGAGCCTGCTTAATATTCTCTCTCTCCCTCTCCCTCTGCCCCTCCCCTGCTTGTACTCTCTCACTCGTTCTCTCTCTCTCTCTCTCTCTCTCAAAAAACAAAAACAAAAACCAACATATTCTGAACCCTTACTATTTGCTATATATGTTTCCTCCCCACATGTTTTGTTACTTAAATCTTTACTAAAACCTCTGAGATTTTGAATATCCCATTTTATAGATGAGGACATGGAGGTTCAGAGAGGCAAAATAATTTTCCCCAGGTCACACGGTGAGGTGGGGAGGGGTTTTGCAGGGTTTATGCCTGGTGTTTTTCCCTTAGTAATAGATCTTGAGGAGGTGTCTGTCTGTGACCACATGCATCTGTCACATTTCACTATTTACCATTCTCCTCCGGAGATTTATCTGACCGTCCCCTCCGGATGAGTGTTTAAGTTAGTCCCCCCGCGGTGCCATGATTAACAGTGCTGCAGTGAACAAACATCCTTGTGCCTACTTCTCTGAGCTCATGTGTGAGTTTACCTGAAGGTTGAATTCCTTGGATTGAAGTCACTAGGTCAAAGGGCACGTGCAAGGCTGTGACTTGGGCGTGGAACCAAGTTCATGGGGCAGGTGGGGAAGGAGAGACTAAGGAGGGCATTCGAGACAGAGGAAACCTGCGTGGACAGGGGTATGGGGGTGTAAGGGTTTCCCCGAGTACTTGAGTCTACACGGTCAAGGTGATGCAAAGAAGGGTATGGCCAGCTGTCTCCAATGCCAGACCAGCCTCTGTCCTGGGGGCACTAGGGAGCCACGGCAGGGCTACTCGCAAAGGAGGGGCAGGGTCAGCTCTGGGCCCCTGGAGGAAATGGGCTGGAGCGGGGACACTGGAGGCAAGGAGGCAGGGAGGAGGCCGGGGCCAGGGGCAGAGGGAGGGGATGGAGGCTGAGTCTTGATCGATTAGAATTTCTTTTTTTATTTAATTTTTTTTTCAAACGTTTATTTATTTTTGGGACAGAGAGAGACAGAGCATGAATGGGGGAGGGGCAGAGAGAGAGGGAGACACAGAATCGGAAACAGGCTCCAGGCTCCGAGCCATCAGCCCAGAGCCCGACGCGGGGCTCGAACTCACGCGAGATCACGCGAGATCTCGCGAGATCGTGACCTGGCCGAAGTCGGACGCTTAACCGACTGCGCCACCCAGGCGCCCCTAGAATTTCTTTTTTTAAATAAACATTAAACAAATTAATCAAAGAGAGGTTAAAGAAAAGCAGGAAGGCAGATAAAGGAAAAGCAAGTCAGGGAAAAGGAGAGACACAGAAAGACCGAGGTCCAGAGGTGGGAGACGGAGACCAGAGGAAGGGAAAGGCAAAAAGAGAAAAACCTGAGGGACCAAGTTTGAGGAAGGGGAAGGACAGCCGGGGTTGGAGGTGGGTGGACAGCCTGGGAGAGAAGGTCGAGGGAGCAGCTGTTTGCAGAGAAGCGCTGGGACTGGGGAGGGTGCTGGGTGTCCTGGGGAGTCCTGGCCCCAGAGGCCACCTGCAGCTGAAATTTGAGCAGAGGTGGCATGGTCCCCCTCCCCCCACCCCAGAGCAGGTGACTGGAAGCGGAGAATCTGGTGGGTGGGTGTGACCGTGCTCTACCCGTGGGTGTGAGAAATACCCCAGGAGACAGGTGACCGGCCCCACCTCATTCTCAGAGTGACACCCGGGCCCAGGCCGGGGTGTGAGGGTGCGTGTATGTTGCACGCGGGTGCACATGTGCTATTTACCCAGCAAATAGCACTGCATGTATTTATTTTTAAAGCTTTTTTTTTTTTTACTGTCAAATATAATGTACATCCAGAAAACTACATAACACATAATGTACGAGCAAGCCAAGTGTCTGTGGACGGATGAACAGATAAACAAAATGCAGTGGAGTATTTTTTAATGTTTATTTATTTTTGAGAGACAGAGCATGAGCAGGGGCGGGGCAGAGAGAGAGAGAGGGAGACACAGAATCCGAAGCGGGCTCCAGGCTCCGAGCTGTCAGCACAGAGCCCGATGCGGGGCTCAAACTTGTGAACCGTGAGATCATGACCTGAGTCGGAGTCGGATGCTCAACCGACTGAGCCACCCAGGCGCCGCATCATCCAGTGGAATGTTAATCAGCTTTAAAAAGGAAGGAAATTCTGGGGCGCCTGGGTGGGTCAGTCGGTTAAGTGTCTGACTTATGTCATGATTTCACACGGTTCTTGGGTTCGGGCCCCACATCTGGCTCTGTGCTGAGATGGAGAGCCTGCTTGGGATTCTCTCTCTCTCTCTCTCTCTCTCCCTCCCTCCTCGGCTCTAGCTCAAAATAAATTTTAAAAACTTAAAAAAAAAAAAAAGGAAGGAAATTCTGATACCTGCTCTAACACGGATGAACCTTGAGGACATTATGCTGAGTGAAATCCGCCAGTCACCGAGACACAAACACTGCCTGATTCGACTTACATGAGGTACTTAGAGTAGTTAAATTCATACAGTCAGAAAATAAAATATTGGAGGCCAGGTGCTGAGGGGGGCGGGAATGGACAGTTAGTGTCTGATGGGTCTGGAGACGGATGGGGGTGGCGGTCACAAGTGAAAGTATTTAATGTCCCCGCACTGGCCGCCGAAAGATGGCTAAAATGGTAAATTCTCTGTTGTGTGTTCGCAATTTTGCAAACCATAGATCAGATCCTGTCAATCGATTATCCTTCCTCTAAGAATAAAATATACAATTGATTTGATTTTTTTTAACTCCATTTTGTTTCTTTTCATTTTTTTTTTTTAATGTGTACTTATTTTTGAGAGAGAGAGAGCATGAGCATGAGCAGAGGAGGGGCGGAGAGAGAGGGAGACACAAAATCTTTGCTATGTCAATGGAATCTTGGATCACGTCTCCTTTCTGTGGCTTCTTTGGCTTGGCCGCGTGTAAGAGATGCTTCCAAGATGGTGAGCCATCTGGAGGCTATTCCAGTGCCGCGCGGGGTGAATGAATCGGATGAATGTGCCACGGTGGGATTTTGTGTTGTTTTTAGGATCCAAGGGTTTATTGCCACATATGCAAAACATGCCGACAATGAATTGCGTTCACAAAAGATCAAGGTAAAAACCACTCCACGTTTCCGCAACCGTCCATGAAAGCAGTTTTGGTCTAGCGGTTGAACAGCCCAACCTTGGGGGCGCCTGGAGGGCTCAGTCGTTAAGCCTCCCACCTCGGCCTAGGTCATGATCTCGCCCTCCAGAGTTCCAGCCCCACCCCCCCAGCGGGGCTCCCCGCCGACAGCTCGGAGCCGGGAGCCCCGCTTCGGATTCTGTGTCTCCCCCTCTCTCTGCCCCTCCCCTGCTCGCGCTCTGTCTCTGTCTCTCAAAAATAAATAAGCATTAAAAAAAGAAAGAAAGAAAGAAAGAAAGAAAGAAAGAAAGAAAGAAAGAAA
>NW_024412451.1:5875953-5890102 GCF_014898765.1 Herpailurus yagouaroundi | reverse complement strand
AAAGAAAGAAAGAAAGAAAGAAAGAAAGAAAGAAAGAAAGAAAGAAAGAAAAGAATATCTGAAATACTTTAAGAACCGTAAAGCTGCTACACGTGATTTTCACACTTGGTCCCTAGAACACTAAGGAACAGGAACGCGCTTTTACTCATCTACAAAAGCACAGCGCGTCTATCCAGGGAGTCTCCCGGGGACGGACACGGGGGTGGTTTCCGGCTGGGGATCAGGACGCACAGCGTGGCCGCGGGCGCTCGCCGGCCGTGTACCAGGGCGGACGTGTGCACACACTTGGGCACCAGTGCGCCCTGGCCCTGACGAGGGGTCCTGGCAGACCGTTTCCAGAGGGGTTGTCCCGATTTATCCTCGCACACCAGCGCGTGAGGACCAGCTGCTGCTTCGGCACCCCAGCGCTGCGGACCGGAGAGGGGGCTGGGCCCCGGCAGTCGACGGGGGAGGGGAGAGCACCCCCACCGCACCCCAACCTCTCCCGCTCCCCCCCCCCCCCCCCCCCCCCCCCCCCCCCTCGCCCCCCCACTCACCACACCCCACCCACACAGCACCCCACCCCTCCCCCCCACCGCACCGCCTCTCCCCCACGGCACCCAACCCTTTCAAACCCACCATTTGCCCCCTACCTCGCCACACCGCACCCCCACTGCACCCCGCCCCTCCCCCACTGCACTCCCCCCTCTCCCACCCACCGTACCCTGCTCCTGCCTACCCACCGCCCCCTCCCCCACCCCAAACCTCTCCCACTCACCACTGCCTCCTCCCTTCCCTGCACCCCACCAAAACCCCCACCTGCCCCCCCTCCACGGCCCCCACACCCTCCCCAACCAACCCAACTTATACCTCCCCTCCCCCACCACACCCCACCCTCCCCCTAACCGCCTCACCTGCCCCTCCCCCACCGCGCCAACACCGCACCCCGCATCCCACCCCCACCCAACCCTGGAGCTGTCTCCTCTGATTCTGCCTCCTCCTCTGGGCCCAAAGCCAAATCCCTCCAAACCGTTTCCCTGGCATTCTTTCCCACCAGCCTCACACCGACGCCAAACCGGGCCATCAGCGTGGCCCAGCAGGGTGCCAGTGACCTCATCTCGGCTGCCTGGCCCCACTCCCGCTTCTGTCCCTACCAACGCCCCCCAGCGTGAGTGGCTCGACCCTGCTAAACCTCATTTGCCACATCTGTCAATAGGGATTTTTTAAGCCGTGTGCTGCTGATTTAATGTGCTCAAGATTGCCTTCATTTAGACAATACACTATCTTATGTCAGTTGCTTTTCCGGGTTCATGGAGCACCGTGAACCCTCTGAAAATATTCGGGGAGCAGTTGCAGCTTTGGGGGCAGCGGCAGTGTGTGCATAACACATTTGGGGACACAGTGGAGCTGGCAAAGGCATGGATCCCAGATCTGGACCTCCTGGGTTCAAATCCCAGCTCTCCGACTAACCGGCTGTGCCACCTGAGAATAGTTACTTAACCTCTCTGGGCCTCAGTCTCCCCGTTTATCCATGGGGGGATCAAAACAGCACCTGTCTCACTGAGCTGCTGTGAGACTAGATGAGTTGATGCGTGTCAAGCATGGTTGGGACAGTGCCTGGCATGTCGTAAGTGCTCAATTAACGTTAGGTGTTGTTTTATTCGTTTTAATTTTTTAACATTTTCGGGAAGTTTATTTATTTATTTTGAAAGAGAGAGAGCACGAGCAGGGGAGGGGCGGAGAAGGAGGGAGAGAGACTCCCAAGCAGGCTCTGCCCTGTCAGCGAGGAGCCCCACACGGGGCTGAAACCCACAAACCGTGAGGTCGTGACCTGAGCCTGAATCGAGAGTCTGACGCTTCACCAACTGAGCTCCCCCAAGGTGTTGTTTTCTTACTTCGTGGGATCGTTGTGAGAATTGCTTCAGTTAAACATGAGTATCTAGAATAGCGTGTGGCACTTGGTACAAGCTAAGGGGGACCAGAGTTCGCGGTCCACTAGCAGTTTCCGCCACATTTCCCATAATGCCCCTGAGCCTATGGGACATTTAGGGAGTCTTCCCAAGGCCACACAAACACACCATCATTCCACCATCTGGCTGCCTGTGGTGGTTTTGGAATACATCCACAAATTCTTCCCTTCGAAGGGTGGAGACTAATTCCCTTTCCCTTGAATGGGAGCCAGACTCGATGGCTTAGACTCGATGGCTTGCTGCTAACAGATAGAACATGGTAGAAATAACGGGGTGTGACTTCTGAGGCTAGGTTACAAAAGACATTGCTCCTGGGGGCGCCTGGGTGGCTCAGTGAAGTAACCCGCTTCGGCTCAGGTCCCTTAACCGACTGAGCCACCCAGGCACCCCTATACTCCTTGTTTAATCCTCGGGCCAACTTGTAACGTAGGGACTCTTGTCACTTCATTTTACGGATGAGGAAGCCGTGGCACAGAGAGGTTACCTAATGTACCTGAGGCCACCCAGTAATTAAGTGCAGGAGCTTAACGATTAATTCATTCAAACGCAGGCAGCCGGACCCACCCCAGCAGTTCCCTTAGCCACCTGGTTCACACAGAGCCAGTGTTAGTCGTATTTTTTTATTTTATTTTTTTTATTTACTTGTTTTCAGAGAAAGAGCACGCGAGCAAGCGGGGAAGGGCAGAGAGAGAGAGGGAGACAGAATCCCAAGCCGGCTCCGCACTGTCAGTGCAGAGCCCGACGCGGGTCTCCGCCCCGCGATCCGTGAGGTCGTGACCAGAGCCGAAATCAAGAGTCGAACACTGAACCGACTGAGCCACCCAGGCGCCTCAAGTTTTATCTATTTCTTTTTTTTTTTTTCAACGTTTTTTATTTATTTTTGGGACAGAGAGAGAGACAGAGCATGAACAGGGGAGGGGCAGAGAGAGAGGGAGACACAGAATCGGAAACAGGCTCCAGGCTCTGAGCCATCAGCCCAGAGCCCGACACGGGGCTCGAACCCACGGACCGCGAGATCGTGACGTGGCTGAAGTCGGACGCTTAACCGACTGCGCCACCCAGGCGCCCCAAGTTTGATCTATTTCTTAGTTAACTCCGCTCTGCACTCCCACCCACAGTCTTTTCCTTCCCTGCCGGAGCTCCCATTCCGGCCTGTTTACGTGAATCCTTTTGTTTACAGGTGTTCTTCCACCCTGCACATTCTTGGAGGGATGTATGAATCTTTCATTTATATCACCAGTATTGGGTGGTAGTTCTGGCTCTGCCCCTTACTATTTTCACTTGGGTCCGTTCTGGTTGCTTCGTGCACAGCCTAGTCCATTGCTTCCTGTGGCTGCAGAAGCCTCCGCGCTGCACACTCCAGGGCACGTCCTCGGTGACGGCCCCCAGGTTGCCTTTGACGCTCCCATCATAAACGACAACACTGTGGTTGGGGCACCTGGGTGGCTCCATCAGGCTTCAGACTTCATCTCAGGTCATGATCTCACGGTTGGTGGATTCGAGCCCTATGTAGGGCTCTGTGCTGACGGCTCAGAGCCTGGAGCCTGCTTTGGATTCTGTGTTTCCCTCTCTGCCTCTCCCCCTGCGGGTCAACGTGAAAAAAATTTTGTTTAGATAAATAAAAATAAACAACACTGTGACGAACAGCATGCGCCCGGTGGGCGAGTTTGAGAACTTCTTCAGCCTCTCCACCAAGAAGAGTGGAATCGCTGGGCTGTGAAATCTGCAGATGTCTAATTTAACGAAGTTTTGCCAAAATGCGCTTTAACGTGGCTGGATTATCGGAGAAATAAAACCGGTTCTGCTTCCTGATTCTTCCCGCCTCCGACCCGGACCTGAGGCTTTGGTGCTTAGAAGCTGTGGCGTTTACAGCCTTTGTTCTCCTACCTTTGTTTTCTGACAACTTCTTAGGGCGGACGGCCCCCTGACTCGCTGCGTGCCTGGAGCACGGGGATGGGAGAAGAGGGAAGGCCTACAAGTTTCCTATCTCCGCTCTCACCTCAAAGTATGGGCTCCGCGGCAGTAGCTACGATTTTAAGTGGCTCCTTCTGGGTAGGCGAGAGCAGCAGGAAGTCATGGGTGAGACTCAGGTCGGGGAGAGGCATTGCACTCGCGTGTGAGCTCCCCCTTGTGGTCTGATAGCCCATTACACCTGGTGTGATTTCCCCCGCACCAACCCGGCTAATCACATCAACTGAAATGGTACCTATTGGACACCATCTTTAGGCTGGACCAGCGATGTCCAATTGAAATGAGTCCCACATGTAATTTCAAAATTTCTGCTGGCCATATTAAGAAAGCAAAAAGAGGCAGGTGACTTAATTATAATATTTTATTTAACTGATACCCAAAATGTTATCATTTCAACCTGCAACCAATATAGAAATTACTGAAACATTTTGCTTTTTTGTCCCCTTTGGTACCAAGCCTTTGACACGTTCTCGGGATAGCACATGTCAATTTGAACACTAACTCTTCTCTAAAAACACTTGATCTCTATTTAGATTTCATGATATTTACTGCTGAGGAAGCAGAGTCACATAGTCAAGTTGTTCCAAACATGTTGAAAGATTTCCCAGTAACTGAACTGAGAATCCATTTTTAAAAATCTAAGTTTAAATCAATTACAATTAAATAAACTTAAAAGTTCAGTTTCGCAGGGGCCTCTCCGTGGCTCAGTTGGTTAAGCCTCCAACTCTCGATTTTGGCTCAGGTCATGATCTCACTGTCATGAGATCGAGCCCCGTGTGGGACTCCAAGCTGAGTGTGGAGACTGCTTAGGATTCTGTCTCTTTCTCTCGCTCTCTCTGCCCCTCCCCTGCTCTTGTGCTCTCTCTCTCCCTCAAAAAGAAAAACAAAAAAATCACACCTCATTTCAAGTGCTCGACAGCCACATGTGACCAGTGGCTTGCACACTGGAAAGCACACACATTGGTTCACACCATTTCACCCTTGACATAAAGCAGGCATATTATGACTCCCCATTTACACGGGAGAAAATTGAAGCCCAGAAAGGGAAACTGACTTTTTTTCATTTTTCTTTCACTCAAAAAATACTTATTGAACATCTATTGTATGCCGGGTTCCTTCCAAGGGGTTAGGGACATAATGGTGGACAAAATACACACAGTTCCTGGCCTCAAGGGGTTTGTTGGATGATACGTGAGAAAGACAAAAAAATATTATCGGTTGTAATTAACGTGAGGACAGAAACCAACAGGATAATGAGTTAGTGGCAAACTATGGTTCCCCCCCCCCCCCTAATTATTATTACATTTCTACATGGTTGAAAAGAGTCAAAAGAAGAATAATATTTGTGACATGAAAATTCTATGGAATATACATTTCAGTGTCCATAAATAAAGTTTTATTGGAACACAGCCCACCCACTCATTTCCACATTGCAACCTGGCCTTCAAAAAGTGTGCTGATCCGTAAAGTAGGGAACGACAAAGGTTGACGTGCTTTATAGGGGGTAATCTGGGAGGACTTCTCAGAGGAGGTAATATGGAAGTGGAGGAGTTAGGAGGCATTTGGGAGGGTTGAATCAATCAAATCAATGTTAAATGTCCTGAGTGCAAATTTTACAACTCTAGATATTCCAGATACCTCCTATGAAAGGAATCAGACAGTATGTGTCTTTTTGTGACTGGCCTATTCCACTTACATAATGGCCTCAAGGTTCATCAATGTTGTAGCCTGGCAGAATTTCCTTCCTTTTGGAGACTGAATAATATCCCGTTGTAGGTATATCCCACATTTTGTTCACCCATTCATTAGTCAATGGGCACTTTGTTCGCTTCCACAGTTTGGCTTTTGCTAATAATGCTGCTGTGAGCATGGGTGGACAAATATCCCTGAGCTCTGCTTTGAGTTCTTTGGGGTATATACCCAGAAGCGAAATTTCCAGATCTCTCTAGATTCTTTTTTTTTTTTTTTAATTTTCTGAGGAACCTCCATACTGTTTTCCATAGCAGTTGCTTACATTCCCACCAACAGTGCACAAGGGTTCCAACGTCTCCACATGCTTGCCGACACTTGTTATGTTCCGTTTTTCTGATAAGTAGGCATCCTAGTAAGTGTGAGGTGGTATCTCATTGTGGTTTTGATTTGCATTTCCCTGTTGCTCAGAGATGTTAAGCATTTTTTCATGCACTTATTAGCCAGTCGTCTATCTTCTTTGGAGAAATGTCTGTTCAAGCTCCTTGCCCATTTTTCTATTTATTTATTTATTTATTTATTTATTTATTTAATTTTTTAGAGCAAGATAGAGTGAGTGGGGGAAGGGCAGAGGGGGGGAGAGAGAGAGAATCTTAAGCAGGCTCTACACCCAGCACAGAACATGACCAGGGCTCAAGCTCATGTCTGTGAGATCGTGACCTGAACCAAAATCAAGAGTTGGACATTTAACCAACTGAGCCACCCAGGCGCCCCAGGACTGCGTCCATTTTATTCAGTCTACCTCCAGCAGCGGAGGCTCCACTGGAATTTGTTGAACAAATGAATGTAAACTCCATGTGAACAGAGACTGTTAGCCTCTGCTGCATATCGGGTGCTTAGAACAGGGCCTGGCACATAGCAGGGGCTCAAAAAACACGGGTTGCGTGAATGAATGTAAGATCCAGGAGGGCAAGGCAGAGCTCTCTGTTTTTCTAGACTCTCTCCCTAGCTTCTAGAACCTCGCCTGGCACATAGCAAGTGCCCAGCAAACAGGTGCCTGCGCACAGAGTATTTCCACGCCCGCCCCCCACCTCCTCCCTGACCCCGCCCCCACCTCCTCCCTGACCCCGCCCCCACCTCCTCCCTGACCCCGCCCCTGCTTGGGGGGTGGGGCCGGCCAGGTTCTCACTCCAGGACGTCACAAAGGCCCTGCCATGCCTCTGGCCCTGGCCCTGCTGCTGCTGCTGGGCCTGAGCGGTCCCGGAGGCCGGGGCTGCCTGCAGTGTGACCACTCGGTGCAGGAGGCCCTGAGCCAGCTGCGCTTGGCCCTCGTCCCCAAACGCTTCCATCAGGAGCGGCTGCAGGCCCGCGCCCGGGCCCTGCTGCTGGGCATGGAGGGGCCTTTCTTCCGGGACTACGCTCTGAACGCGTTTGTGGGGAAAGTGGGTGCGTGCTGGAGAGGGGAGGGTGCCTGGCACAGCGGGGGAAAGGGACACGTGGGGGGTAGCGAGGCTGGGGTGGGGAGACAGGCGCTTTGGGGACCACAGTTCCCGAGAGGGGAGGGTGGGACCAGTCCTGGAGGAAGATTGGGGGGGGGGGGGGGAGATGTCCCTTGGCTCTCTGAGGGACCCACTGGAATTTCTTCCCCTCTCGCCCCCAGGGATAGATCACCTGGAACACGTGGCGTCCTTTATCAAGAACCAAACGAGCCACTTAATGGTTAATCCTCTAAAAGGTAGGCGCTAAGGGGGAAAGCCTTATCCCAGCCCCCTTCCCCGGCTTCCCTTTCCACAGGTCCACCCCGCCTCCCCTTGATATAAACAAAACAAAACAAAACAAAATAAAAACGTGCATATAGCCTTCGGTGTGTGTCTGGCAGGATTCTAAGTGTTTTACTCAAAAAAGTCGAGGACAGTTCATCACCGTGGGCACGGCTGTGATCTGCCCTTTACAGAGCCGGAGACTGAGGCTCAGAGAAGTTAGGTGACTTGGCCCAAGAACACAGCTCAGACACTGCAGTGCTAACCCCCTTTCCGGTTTTGTGGTCGGTGGCCCCAGGGGGTTGGTCATTCGAGGGGCTGAAGGTGAGGTTTGCTTTCTTCCCCACGCTTGTCAAACTGCTATAGTTTTCCATTTCTCTTCCTTTCTCTTCCCTCCATCCGTTTTTGTTTTTTTTTTAAAGAGGAACCTGAACACCAGAACGCTGTCCTAAGCTAGGGGGGGGGTGGGCAGGGAATTAGGTCCTCCTCCCATAACTTTGAGAGAAGCGTAGCCGGCAGAGCAGAGGCCCTGAGGGTAGATTCAAAGCCTGGCTAACCTTAAGCAAGCTATTTAACTTCTTTGTGTCTCAGTTTCCTCATCTGTAAAATGGGAACAAAGCCAGGCCAACAGTAAGTGCTCCACAAATGCTAGCTAGTAAGATTCTTATGCCGTGCCTAGCCTCTACGCCTACGGCACAGGTTGGCAAAATACAGCTGGGGGCCAGATCTGCCAGCCCCCTGTTTTCGTAAATAAAGTTTTATTAGAACACAGCCACACGCTTTCATTTACATATTGTCTACAGCTGCTTTTACCCTCCCAGGCAGAACTGAATAGTTGTGACAATGACCGTCTAGCCCTCAAAGCTGGAAATATTTATTATCTGACCCTTAACAGACAAGGTTTGGAGCAGGAAGGCTCGTTAGAATCCCCCAGAGGGGGTGCCTGGGTGGCGCAGTCGGTTAAGCGTCTGACTTCAGCCAGGTCACGATCTCGCGGTCTGTGAGTTCGAGCCCCGCGTCAGGCTCTGGGCTGATGGCTCAGAGCCTGGAGCCTGTTTCCGATTCTGTGTCTCCCTCTCTCTCTGCCCCTCCCCCGTTCATGCTCTGTCTCTCTCTGTCCCAAAAATAAATAAAAACGTTGGAAAAAAAAAATTAAAAAAAAAAAAAAAGAATCCCCCAGAGAACTTTTAAAACATTCCAGGGGCACCTGCGCGGCTCAGTCAGTTGGGGCGTCTGACTCTTGATTTCAGCTCGGGCCATGATCTCACGGTTCATGAGATCGAGCCCTGTGTCGGGCTCTGTGCTGACAGCACGGAGCCTGCTTGGGATTCTCCCTCTGCCCCTCCCCCGCCCTCTCTGTCTCTCAAAATAGATAAATAAATATGGGGGGAAAAATAAAAAGATATGGGGTGCTTGGGTGGATCAGTCGGTTAAGCATCTAACCCTTGGTTTCGGCTCAGGTCATGATCTCACCGTTGGTGGGTTTGACCTCGTTGGGCTCCATACTTTCCAAGCAGAGCCTGCTTGGGATTCTCTCTCTCTCTCTCTCTCTCTCTGCCCCTCCTCTGCTCACTCTCTCTCTCAAAATAAATAAACTTAAAAAAAGAAAGAGAGAAAGAAAGAAAGGAAAGAAAGAAAAGGAAGAAAGAAAGAAAGAGAGAAAAAGGCTCCTGGGTGGCTCAGTCGGTTGAGTGTCTGACTTCGGCTCAGGTCATGATCTCACAGTTCGTGAGTTCGAGCCCCGCATCGGGCTCTGTGCTGACAGCTTGGAGCCTGGAGCCTGCTTGGGATTCTGTGTCTCCCTCTCTCTCTGCCCTTCCCCCGCTCATGCTCTGTCTCTCTCTCTCTCTTTCCCAAAAATAAATAAACATTAAAAGAAAAAGAAACTCACTTTTTTCAGTAGGCTCTATGCCCAACATGGGGCTCCAACTCATGACCCCAAGACCGAGTCACATGCTCTACCAAGTGAGCCAGCCAGGCACCCCAAGAAAGACACTGTTCACAGCCAGGATATCCCAAAGGCCTGGAGGAGCCAAACCTTTTTGGGGGATGTACAGGGTTTGAACGACCCGGACTCCTGAGTTAACCCTTTACTGCACAATATAATGTATCAAATGAAGACAAGTACTATGGAGAAAATACTGCAGGGACAAAGGGAGAGGAGGGGGTGGTAGGGGTAGGGTGGGGGCTGCAGCGTAAAGCCAGGCAGCCCGGGGTGGGGGGGCGTCACTGACCAGTCAACATGTGAGCAGGCCTGAAGGAGAGGGGTAGAAGGCCGCAGGCAGAAAGCGGTTACTACAAACCCCTGAGCCAGGACTATGTTTGGCATATTCACAGAACCTCAAGGAAGCCAGGGAGGCTGGAGTAGAAAGAGGGAGAGATGTGGAAGATGAGGTCCCAGAGGTAAGGGGGCGGGGAGGGGTAGATGGGGAAGAGGCTTCTAGGCCATGGTGAGGACTTTTGGCTTCTATTCTGGGTCACATGGGAGGGCTCTGAGCGGACGCGGGATATGGGTGAGCTGACTGCGTCCCTGTGTCCCTCTGGCTGTGGAGGAGAGATTTGAGCAGGGCAAGGGGTAAGAAACTTTAGTGACAGCCCAGGCAAAGAGATGATCACGGTGGGAACCAGGGCGGTGGCAGGGGAGGGGATGGGAAGTGATGGGATTCCTGGATCTACCTTGGATGTCGAACAAACAGGCTTTGTTGACGTGCATGTTGACAAGCGCACGGCACGCGGGGGTGTGGAGCCGAAGCGCCAAGGCTTTGTGCTGAGCCATTAGAATCAGGTGGCTCCCGTCTCCTAAGGCGGAGAAGTCCTGGGGGTCGGGAGGAGGTTTGAAGGAGAAGATCAAGGTTCCGTTTGGGACTTCCTGAGTGGAAGGTACCCATCAGACATCCAAGTGGAGATCCTAAGTGGGTACTTGGCAACCTGCGTGCGGACTTTGATGAGGGTCTAGGCTACTGATCGAACGTGGGGGGCATCAGTGTGTAGAGAACGGCGCTGTCCAGTGCAAATATGATGGGAGGTGCACATGGGAGCCACACGTCATTTTAAATTCTCTTGTAGCCACGTGTTTAGAAGGGTAAACAGAAGCAGGGGAAATTAACTTTTATTTTGCTTAGCCCCATACCTAAATTACCATTTTGACGTGCAACCAGCATAAAAATTGTGGAGGTGTTTTATAGTTATTTGATTCACACCAGGCAGAGTGTGAGCGGCAGAGAGAGGGAGACGCAGAATCCGAAGCGGGCTTGAGGCTCCAAGCCATCAGCCCAGAGCCCGACACGGGGCTCGAACTCACGAACCGCGAGATCATGACCTGAGCAGAAGTCAGATGCTTGACTGACTAAGCCACCCAGGCACCACACAGCATGTTTTATACTAACGGCATATCTCAATTCAGGTCAGCCCATTTCGAGTACTCAATAGCCACGTGTGGCTAGTGGCCGCCATATTGGACGGTGCAAGATGCAGGTAACATACGAAGCCATGAGCCTGGATGAGGTCAGCTGGATGAAGGAGTGAGTGTGGACAGAGAAGACAGGAGAGTGGATCAGAAGAAAGGAAAGGAGAGGTGGCCAAGTTCACCCTCCTGCTCCTTACCAGATGAGGAAACTGAGGCCAATGGAAGGTGGTCCGCCTGGAGCGCCCACCGTGGGTCAGGAGCTAGGTGCAGGACCTTCCAGGCCACGGATTTGCCCAGTGGACCTGAGTAATACCCGGTCTTGGTTACTCCTGGTGAATGAAAAGGAGTTTCCTCATCTCTTTGAAGCTGCAGACGGGCTTGCTGGGTGCCTCCACCCCACGAGGATCTCTCTGTCTCTCCTCAGATGGGCCTCTGCTGGAAGAACTCGTAGCTCTCAGGGGGAGAGTAATCAAGGAACTCAAGAAAGTCTTAAAATTGTACGAAGCAAAAGGTGAGGCATCTCTCTCCACCAAGCTCCCCGCCTCTCCCCCATCATCATCCCATCCCCTTCTCCTACTTTTTCTCCCAAATTCTTTGCTCAACCCCCTGTGACTCAGCCTTCCCTGCCTCTCCCCAATATTCCCTGCTCTCTTTCCCCCCTGGTCCCTTCCCATCAAATTCTCAGATCGCTCTCCTGACTTCACTCACTTCCGCTCTTTTCTCTCGCAGCCTGCAGCCGCAAAATTTGCCGTGAGTCCTGGATTTATCGTCCCTTCTCTACCCTCCTTCACCTCTTTACCCTGTCTCCCCCAAGTCAAGCCCCTCTATCATCTGCTCCGTCTGACGGTTCGTCCTCCTCCCCAAAGCTCTAGTTAGTATCCAGGGATCACTGATTTTTTTCTTTTTAATTTTTTTTTCAACATTTATTCATTTTTTGGGACAGAGAGAGACAGAGCATGAACGGGGGAGGGGCAGAGAGAGGGAGACACAGAATCGGAAACAGGCTCCAGGCTCTGAGCCATCAGCCCAGAGCCCGACGCGGGGCTCGAACTCACGGACCGCCAGATCGTGACCTGGCCGAAGTCGGACGCTTAACCGACTGCGCCACCCAGGCGCCCCAAGGGATCACTGATTTTTGAGGGATTGTGGAAGTGGTTGCAACCTGCAAAAAAAAGTATTTGGCGGCGGGGGGGGGGGGGGGACGTTAGTCTGATGGGATAGGCCATGTCATAGTAACAAATAAACCCCACATCTCCATGGTTTAACGAAAGATTTATTTCTCTCTTACCCAAATTCCATTGAGAGTTGAACAGTTCCTCCAAGTGCTGTCTCGGGGATACAGCCTGCACCTATGTTGCAGCTTCTTTTAAAACTTTTTATTTTAGAAAGAGCCCAAGCCGGGGAGAGGGGCAGAGGGAGAAAGAGAGAGAATCCTGAGCAGGCTCCATGCTCAGCACAAAGCCCTCCCTGGGGCTCAATCCCATGACTCTGGGATTGTGACCCGACCAGAAATCGAGAGTCAGATGTTCAACCAACTGAGCCACCCAGGCGCCCCTCTGTTGTGGCTTCTAAGGTAGCTTCAGTGGGGGAGAGAATAGAGAAAACTCCTACAGGGACTTTAATGGATTGGCCAGAACTCTGGTCATATGGTTGCAACCTACTGCAAAGGAGCCTGGGAAATGTAGTCTTTTCATGCGATAGGAAGTGGAGGAGACCGATCAATGTGCATCTAGCCAGTATACGTCACCAGGGGCTGCAAAACAGGAGTGTAGGAATGCAAATGTTCTATTTGTAGACATTTAATTAAACATTTGTTTAGTTAATCGAATGTCTACAAACAAATGTTGGTCAACTGGACAACTGCAATTCAATTCAACTCTTCAATGATTATATAATTTTTTTTTTTTTTTTTTTACTTTTTTTTTCTTTAGAGAGAGAGAGCACGAACAGGGGAGAAGGGTAGAGGGAGAGAGAGTGAGAATCGTAAGCAGCCTCCACGCTCAGTGCAGAGCCCAACACGGGGCTCCATCCCACGACCCAGGGACCATGACCTGAGCTGAAATCCAGCCAGATGCTCAGCCAACTGAGCCACCCAGGCGCCCCTATGTAAAATTTATTTATTTATTATTATTATTTTTTAATTTTTTTTTCAACGTTTATTTTTATTTTTGGGACAGAGAGAGACAGAGCAGGAACGGGGGAGGGGCAGAGAGAGAGGGAGACACAGAATCGGAAACAGGCTCCAGGCTCCGAGCCATCAGCCCAGAGCCCGACGCGGGGCTCGAACTCACGGACCGCGAGATCGTGACCTGGCTGAAGTCGGACGCTTAACCGACTGCGCCACCCAGGCGCCCCTGTAAAATTTATTTTTAATGCGAATCGGTGCATTGTGCTCAGCTTGCTTGGCTGCACGTGGACCCTCCAAATCCAGGAGAGCCAAGGGATGTCATGCCCTCTTTCCCCTCTGCCTTCCTGCTCTTTGCCATTCCTCTGATACCTGCCCTCACCCCACTTCTCCCTTCCCTCCTGCCCAGGCTTGCTAAAAGAGGAAGTCTTGGACTGTTTACATTGCCAGAAGATCAGTCCCAGCTGTATCCAAAAAAAGTACTGTTTTGGTAAGCTCCTGGGGGGTGGGGGAGACAGGGATGCATGAGAGGTGAAGACAGCCGTGACCCCGCAGATAATGGGTTTTGAGTTCTCCCACAGGGAGCCTTCAGTCCTGCACTCACCACCTGCTTACAGTGGCCCAGATGTCGCTTCCACATTCCGAAATTTGCGTTCCCCCACTGTGAAATAAGGAAGACCCCACTGTAACTTTATCTTTATTTATTCTTTTCTTAAACGACTTTTAAAATATTTTTTTGAGTAATCTCTACACCCAACGTGGGGCCTGAACTCACAACCTGAGATCAAGAGTCATATGCTCCACTGACTGGGCCAGTCAGACACCTGTAACTTTAAAATGTCTCGGGGCGCCTGGGTGGCTCAGTCGGTTAAGCGTCCGACTTCGGCTCAAGTCACGATCTCGCGGTCCGTGAGTTCGAGCCCCGCGTCGGGCTCTGTGCTGATAGCTCAGAGCCTGGAGCCAGCTTCGGATTCTGTGTGTCCCTCTCTCTGTCTGCTCCTCCCCCATTCATGCTCTGTCTCAAAAATAAACATTAAAAAAAAAAAATGTCTCTACTGCCAGATGGCATTCTAGAAAAACATTCTTAGCCAGTGCCATACCTGGGGAGTCCAGAGGATCTGCTGAATTCACTCACTCACTCATTCATTCATTCAGAGATTTTTTTTTTTTCAAAGTTTATTTATTTTTGGGACAGAGAGAGACAGAGCATGAACGGGGGAGGGGCAGAGAGAGAGGGAGACACAGAATC
>NW_024412451.1:5791500-5875553 GCF_014898765.1 Herpailurus yagouaroundi | reverse complement strand
GGCAGAGAGAGAGGGAGACACAGAATCGGAAACAGGCTCCAGGCTCCGAGCCATCAGCCCAGAGCCTGACGCGGGGCTCGAACCCACGGACCGCGAGATCGTGACCTGGCTGAAGTCGGACGCTTAACCGACTGCGCCACCCAGGCGCCCCTGTAAAATTTATTTTTAATGCGAATCGGTGCATTGTGCTCAGCTTGCTTGGCTGCACGTGGACCCTCCAAATCCAGGAGAGCCAAGGGATGTCATGCCCTCTTTCCCCTCTGCCTTCCTGCTCTTTGCCATTCCTCTGATACCTGCCCTCACCCTACTTCTCCCTTCCCTCCTGCCCAGACTTGCTAAAAGAGGAAGTCTTGGACTGTTTACATTGCCAGAAGATCAGTCCCAGCTGTATCCAAAAAAAGTACTGTTTTGGTAAGCTCCTGGGGGGTGGGGGAGACAGGGATGCATGAGAGGTGAAGACAGCCGTGACCCCGCAGATAATGGGTTTTGAGTTCTCCCACAGGGAGCCTTCAGTCCTGCACTCACCACCTGCTTACAGTGGCCCAGATGTCGCTTCCACATTCCGAAATTTGCGTTCCCCCACTGTGAAATAAGGAAGACCCCACTGTAACTTTATCTTTATTTATTCTTTTCTTAAACGACTTTTAAAATATTTTTTTGAGTAATCTCTACACCCAACGTGGGGCCTGAACTCACAACCTGAGATCAAGAGTCATATGCTCCACTGACTGGGCCAGTCAGACACCTGTAACTTTAAAATGTCTCGGGGCACCTGGGTGGCTCAGTCGGTTAAGCGTCCGACTTCGGCTCAAGTCACGATCTCGCGGTCCGTGAGTTCGAGCCCCGCGTCGGGCTCTGTGCTGATAGCTCAGAGCCTGGAGCCAGCTTCGGATTCTGTGTGTCCCTCTCTCTGTCTGCTCCTCCCCCATTCATGCTCTGTCTCAAAAATAAACATTAAAAAAAAAAATGTCTCTACTGCCAGATGGCATTCTAGAAAAACATTCTTAGCCAGTGCCATACCTGGGGAGTCCAGAGGATCTGCTGAATTCACTCACTCACTCATTCATTCATTCAGAGATTTTTTTTTTTTCAAAGTTTATTTATTTTTGGGACAGAGAGAGACAGAGCATGAACGGGGGAGGGGCAGAGAGAGAGGGAGACACAGAATCAGAAACAGGCTCCAGGCTCTGAGCCATCAGCCCAGAGCCCGACGCGGGGCTCGAACTCACGGACCGCGAGATCGTGACCTGGCTGAAGTCGGACGCTTAACCGACTGCGCCACCCAGGCGCCCCATCATTCAGAGATTTTTTAAATGTATCTTTCTGGCAGAGAGAATAGTACAGTGAGCCCCTATATACCCATCAAGCTTGAATAATCATGCTGGAACTTTTCACATGCTGTTCCCTCTCTGTCACACTATTCCTCTTACTCCCTCATTTCAATAAAGTCTCCAAGTTCACCACCTCAAACAGGACTCCCTGATCACACCCTCTAAAGGAGCACTTCCTATCAAATTATGTTGACGATGGACATTCCTCTATATTTGTTTCACTTTATTTATAGCTGTGGTATTTTTAAAAACATAATCTCTATGCCCAACGTGGGGCTCAAACTCATGTCCCCAAGATCAAGAGTCACATGCTCTGCCAACTGAGCCAGCCAGGTGCCCCGCTGCCATGGCATTTTGAAAGTATTCAAGCATTGTGAGATTTCACCCATAGTGTGCACCTCTAAAAAATAAGGACGTTTCCTATGAAACTACAATGCCATTCTCATACCCAAAACACCTAGCAACAATTGTTAAATATCAAGTGACTCTGGGTCCCTTTTGCAACCTCCCTAATTGTTCCCAGAATATCTTTCACAGCTAATTATTTCCAACCAGGACCCAATGAAAGGACTTCTCATACTGTTCAATTACAGTTTTTTTCCACTTCTTTTTAAAAAAATTTTTTTTAACTTTTATTGATTTTTTGAGACAGAGAGAGACAGAGCATGAACAGGGGAGGGTCAGAGAGAGAGAGACACACACAGAATCCGAAACAGGCTCCAGGCTCTGAGCCGTCAGCACAGAGCCCGATGCGGGGCTTGAACCCATGAACCACGAGATCATGACCTGAGCTGAAGTCAGCCGCTTAACCGACTAAGCCACCCGGGGGCCCCTATTTTATTTTATTTTATTTTATTTTATTTTATTTTATTTTATTTTTTACAAATGTTTATATATTATTTTTGGGGGGGGGGCAGAAAGAGAGAGAGGGAGACTCAGAATCCAAAGCAGGCTCCAGGCGCCTAGCTGTCGGCACAGAGCCCGATGCAGGGCTCGAACTCACGTACTGTTGAGATCATGTCCTGAGCCCAAGTTGGATGTTATCCGACTGAGACACCCAGATGCCCCCCCCCACTTCTTCTTTTTTTTAATTTAGAAGAGTTTCTCTTGTCAATCCCCACCCACCCCCCCGCCCCATGACACTGACCATTTGGAAAGAAGGGATTTGTCCATTTGCTTCTTTAGAATGGTGGTTAACTACAACAGATATTACCAGTACCCTGTAATGCCCCCAAACCGAGGATCAGCAGAACAGAGACAAGTGTCTCGTATTGCCCACATTTTAATGGGGTGAAGGGTTAACTAGGGTTTCTCAGCCTTGGCACTACACACAGTTGGAGCTAGAAAATTCTTTGTCATAAGGGCTGTCCTGTGGATGTAGGATGTTCAACAGCACCCTTAGTCTTTCCCCAGCCAGATGCCAATAGTACACCCCCCCTGCCGCCCCACCAAAGTCCTAACAATCATTTCCAGTCTCCATACATTTCCAAATGTCCCCTGGGGCACAAAATTGTCCCCAGCTGAGAGCCACTGCTAGACAATTATATGAAGGGATAAATGGATTAATTTCAGATAGCAAATGTGCCCTAATGAAAACAGAACCATTTGATAGAAAGTGCCTGGGGGGTGGGGCGTGGGGTGGGGGGATGCTTCTTTGGAGGGTGCAAGTGGCAGGACCTCTCTGAAGAAGTGGTGTTTGAGATGTAGAGGAAGTGAGGGAGTAAGGAACAGTGTGAATGAGGGAGGGAACAGCAGGTGCAATGATCCTGGTTGAGCAACGTGGTTGAACAACAAGAAGGAAGCTAACGAGTGAAGATGGGGGTAGTAGCTAGCTAGTCCCATGGTGACCAGATTGTCTGGTGGACCATGGTGACGACTTGGGCTTTTATTCTGAACGAGAGGCGACCTCAGGGAAAGCTCTGAGGGAAGAGGGAAGTGAGAGGGCTTAGGTGTTAATGGGCGCCCTCTGGGGGCCATGTGGGGAACTGTAGGGTGAGGAGAAGCGGGAACCAGGAGAGGCGCTTTGATGGGGGCTGGACCAGGTCGGGAGCCCCGGAGGTGGATCAGACTCTGGATCCACTCCGAAGGTGAGGCCAAGAAGCTCTGCTGGCAGAATGAAAGGCGGGGGGGTGGGGTGGGAGGGACAATTGAAAGATGCAGAATGGGACTCCCAAGGATCTTCAGGGTCCCCAGCTAAGATGCAGACGACTGTCTTAGCGCTAGACTCTCGGCGGTCCCTGTGATGTGCCGTATAGACAGTCGGTGCCGTGAGGGCAGGGATGTATACTGGTGGGGTGCGCGGCAGTATCCAGAGCACCTAGGACGGCGCCTGGGCACAGAATTTGAGGAATGGGTGCCTTGGCGTCGGACCCCGGGAGAGGGCAGGGGATGGGGAGGGAGGAGGGAGAGGGAGGCTCAGGTTGCCGGGGAGGCAGGTGCGTGTAGGTGCAAGGCCAAGGAAGGGCGATGACTTGGAAGTCAAGGTTGTCTCCCCACCCCACCCACCAGTTGACAGGCAGCCCCGCATGAGCCTGCAGTATGAGAAGGGGAGTGGATACCAGCAGCAGCAGGTGCTGTTTGGGGCCACCATCTCCGTGTTCCTGGCTGTCCTTGCCTTTGGCGTCATCGTGGCTTCGTAAGTCATCCCGGCCTTCTCCTGAGGCCTCCAAATGCCCCACTGGGCCCCTCAAAAACGGCGCTGCCCTGGCTCAGTCCCTCTGTCATTTGGGAGTCCCCTGTGCGCTCACTTTATTATTTTTTTAACGTTTTCTTTTATTTTTGAGAGAGAGAGAAAGAGACAAAGCACGAGCGGGGGAGGGGCCCAGAGAGAGGGAGACACAGAACGTGAAGCAGGCTCCAGGCTCTGCGCTGTCAGCACAGTTGGGGGCTCGAACCGACGAACTGTGAGATCATGACCTGATATATATATTATATATATACGTGTGTGTGTGTGTGTGTGTGTGTGTGTGTGTGTGTGTATTAAACATTGTATTCTGTGAATGTGCTGGTATGAAGACAGGTGTCATCCGAGCTGAATTCGTTGTTATATATTCTTTATACTTATTGTTGTGTTAATTTGTTTTCTCCTGCCTTGCAAAGTGGTTACATTTCCAGAGGCTCCAAGCACTGAGCCCGTGGGCCCAGGGGAGAAGAGGCCCTCGCCCTCCTCTCTGCCCTTCTGAGCGACTCCCTCACCTTGGCCTTCCTGTCGCCCCCCCCCCCCCCAGCCCCTCTCCTCTTCTCTCCGGCACCTTTTCTGTCAGTCTCTGCCTCCCCCTCCTGCCCCTCCCCCTCGTCTCCCCAGCACCTGGCGAGGAGAGTTAAGCCATGAGTGTCAGCTCTCACCGTGACCTTGTTCCGTGTCCCCTTCTCCCTCCCTCCCTCTCTCTGCCTCTCCCACGTGGTTTTCTCCACCCCGGGCCCCCCACGTTGAATCTGTGCCTCTCAGTCTCTTTCTGCCTCTGTCTATGAATGTCTCTCCCTGTCTCTGGGTCTCTGGCTCCCATCCCATCTGCCTTGCAGACTGTCGCCCTGTCAGCTCTCTCGGGCTTCCTTAAATCTCCCTCACTGTTGCCACCTCCCTTCCCCTCCCATCTCCCCTCTCTTTCTCCAGCCCCTTCCCCACCTCTCTCTCCCCTTCCCCCAGGTTTGAACCTCTCCCGCTGTCTTCACTCAGTCTTCATTTCTGTCTTGCTCTGTGTTTCCTTTTCACATCTCTGGATTTCCCATTCTGCCTTGAATCTTGTTTCTCCGCCACCCCCCCCCCCCAGCCCCAGCCTCTTGCCCAAGTTTTGTCTCACCCCTCTGGCATCCTTGGTAATTCCTTGGCTTCCCTCCACACACCCCCCCCCCCCCATCTTCAGATGGCTTTGGCCTCTCCTTCTGTGTCGCCCTCCCCTTCTCCTGTGAGGACAACCAGTCTTTGAATGAATGGAGGGTCCAGCCTAAATCCAGAATGACCTCATTTTACCTTAATTTAATTACATCCACAAAGACCCTATTTTCTTTTTTTTTTTAATTTTTTTAACGTTTATTTATTTTTGAGACAGAGAGAGATAGAGCATGAACGGGGGAGGGGCAGAGAGAGAGGGAGACACAGAATCCGAAGCAGGTTCCAGGCTCTGAGCCATCAGCCCAGAGCCCAACGCGGGGCTCGAACTCACGGACTGTGAGATCGTGATGTGAGCTGAAGTCGGACGCTTAACCGACTGAGCCACCCAGGCGCCCCAAAGACCCTATTTTCAAATGGGGTCACATTTGGAGGTCGTGGGGATTAGGTTTTGGGTATATCTTGCGTGGGGACACACTTCAACTCGGCGCACCTGCTTCTGTCTCTTCCTCGTTGTCTTCTGTCTTTCCCTTCTCTGTGAGTCTCGCCCTGTGTCTGTGTTTCTCAGAGTCTCCTCTGGTCTTGCCCACTCTTTCTGTTTCCACATTTTACCCTCACCTCCTGTCCCAAATTTTCTCTCCTCCCTCCTCCTGTACCAACACTGATTGGCTGAGAACCCTAGAAATCCGCCCAGATACCCATGATGTCACCAAATAAGGCTGATGATTGGAGGGAAGTTTTGGGGTGGGGGACGGTTGACCTGGAGGGACCTGAAGTTCTGTTTGTAACCTCCAGACTTTTTCTCTCTGACCAGGGCTGTTACTTACAGGCAAAACCGAAAACTCCTCCTGCAGTAGGGCGGCTTGGGAGTTTGTAAGGGGAAAGGAAAAGAAGTTTAATAAAGTCTATGGCAAATTCCTTAACGTCTCTGTCCGTTTCTGGAGGACTCACCAACTGGGTGCTCCCCAAGGGTTGGGGCCAGGTCTCACTCATCTGTAGGTACCAATTACCCTACATCAAAGCAGGAGTGATTTGGACCTTCGAGAGGCATGGGCGGCCCATGATGAGGACTTCAAAAGACAACCATTCCTACTCTGGGGAGGAATGCGTCCTAGTGGGACCCTCAAGGATGGTCTGGCAAAAGAACAGCCGTGGTCAATATAGAGAATACAGGTTCCGCTCCCTATCTGAACTGTTCAGTTTTCACCCTCTGTGTCCCTGAATAGATTCAGATCAATTTTCATGTAAATCTTTTGCTGTCTGAACTCTTGCTTTTGCTAACCAAAGTAGGAAGCAAAGACATTTGGATAATATAGTGTCCTTATGTTTCTGAACTTACTAGGAAAACTATTGCTATCTCATTCAGGATTTGGATAATGAGGGTGTTTGGTGGGAGGGATAGGGGTTGATAAGAAAGGCCAGTTGAAGCTTCAGTGCCCAGCACAATGCTTGGCCCAGAGCAGGCTCTCAGTAAATATATGTTGAGTAAATGAGGAGAATAGTGTTGAGGGGGAAGAGGAGGAAGCAAAAACTATATTGATCCGTACACTGAGGGCCTTTACATGCCAGGGAAAAGAGCTTGGTGGCTTTCCTCAGGTTCTGGGATTGGAACCCCAAATATTGTTTGGGTCGAGGAAGATAAAGTTAACACGGCAGGTCACATTCATAGAGGATAGAAAAGTGCTCAGCTCCATTCCATTGTGGCTGCTGTGAAATAACAGCTCAGTGTTTTCAGATCTTCAGAGGTCTTTCTTTCTTTCTTTCTTTCTTTCTTTTTCTTTTTTTTTTTTTTTAGTATTTATTTTGAGAGAGCAAGCGAGCAGAGGAGGGTCAGAGAGAGAGAGAGAGAGAGAGAGAGAGAGAGGAGAGAGAGAGAATCCCAGGCAGGCTCCATGCTGTCAGGCGCACAGCCCAACATGGGGCTCAATCTCACGAAGCTTCAGCGGATCTCATGACCTGAGCGGAAATCAAGAGTTGGAGGCTTAACCGGCTGAACCACCTAGGTGCCCCAGATCTTCCGAGTTTTCAAGAGAACCCAGATAGATTTTTTATAAGGTGAAATCACTCCATAAGCAGTGTGGGCAACTAATTTTTTCAGAAACTGAATCCCAACCCAAGACACGTTTTGTTACCATTATGAGGTGACAGGGAAACATGGGGGGCTGAGTGTTGCTTATATTTTTATGCTAGAGATTGGCGAACGAAGTTTTAAGTGTAGAACTAGCTCGTGGGACTCTAATGAACCACATTTCCCAGAATCCTCTCCGCCCCCACAACCACATCCGTTGCCATAGATACTACCAATCCACTACAGTAAAAGGTAGGAGAGTGTGCTTTTAAAGAGCCGGACTCCAGCAATCCGTTGCCAAGATACCAATTTTGGCACATGCTCAGTAGAGAGCGCTTGGAATGGGGACGTTTGGGAGAGGTGGAGCAGAAGCTCCAACCCAAAGGATTCTGGAAATGGTAGTTTCCGGCCTCCTCTCCCTCTCCCCGCCCCCCCCCGCCGGCGCAGGCGCACTTCTCCTAAGGCAACGGATCCTGGTCGCCTTGGTGACGTCGCTCCGGGCACGCATGACGTCACCCTCACCAAGCGCCCTGGCGGAGGGGGTGGCTGGGGGAGCAGGGCTACAGCAGAGAAGTCAAAGATACTCGACCTCGCGTTCATTTCGTAAGCTGGTGTCCTGACCCAAGCGCACTCCGGCGAAGGCTCTAGCCGGGGAGTCTTAAGTTGGCAGTGTTGTTCACTCTACAAATCCAGGTACTCCCTTACCTTCCTCGCAACAGTGCACAATAAACGGATAATTAAATTGTGCAGAAATTATAGTGTGATGAATGCTCCAGGAGAGCACAGTCTGGGGCGGGAGAGACAGTTATCAAATGATAACAGCACAAATTATTATAATATCAGCGCTAGGTTTACTGGGACGGTCCTGTGGAATCCCTGGAGCGAGCAGAGTTGCGAGCTCCCGTCGGGCTGGGTGGGGAGAGGGGAAACGTTCCCATAGGAATGGCTGTAACAGCTTGTTGCAGGTATCCGCCGTTTTCCAAGAGAGATAGAAAGAACGTTCCTGACAGAGGGAACAGCGCACACAAAGGTCAAGAGGTCGGACCTTTTAAAAGGTATTAATACCTTTTAAAGATAATATTTAATGTTGATAATATTGATGGCAAACATGAAGGTGGTGGTGTCTGTAACATACTGGTTTTTAAGTGTTTGTTTGTTTATGTTTATTTTTAAGAGAGAGAGTGAGAGCAGGGGAGGGGCAGAGAGAGAGGGAGACGGAGGATCCAAAGCAGGCTGGGCAGAGTCAGCACAGAGCCTGATGCAGGGCTCAAACTCAAGAAACGCGAGGTCATGACCTGAGCCAGACGCTTCACCAAGGAGCCACCCGGGCCCCCCTATTTATTTTTGAGAGAGAGACAGAGCAAACGGGAGGGGGAAGGACGGGGGGGGGGGGGGCGGCGAGAGAGAAAGAATCCCAAGCAGGCTCCGTGTTGTCAGTGCAGAGCCTGATGCAGGGGTCAAACCCACGAACTGTGAAATCATGCCCTTAGCTGAAATAAAGAGTCCAACATTTAACAGAATGAACCACCCAGGCGTCCCTGTAACATTCTGTTTCAATGGCTTTACTTATATCAACCGATTCAAATCTCATTTATTTATTAAGGTAATTATTATCTCCCCATATACAATAGGGGAACGGAGGTATAGAGAGGTTGATGACTTTCAGTGTTACACAACGAATACGTGGGGTTAACCATTATGCTGTGTGTCCCTTGCCCCGGGGTCCTAGAGTAATTGATCCCTTACTACCTGCAAAGCACTGTGCTGATTGACTTCTATACAACATCAAATCCTATTGGACCAAGGCCCTACCCTTTTGACCTCATTTGATCTTAATTACTTCCCCAAATGCCCTACCTCTAAGTAAAATCAATTGAGGGTTAGGGTTCAATATACGAATTTGGGGGGACACAAGCATTCAATTATAGCACACTCCCACATCCCACCCTTGCATGCCAGCCACAAAGAGCTCCTTATATCTCTTTCTCCCCTCTAGGCTTCTGTTCGCTGTGTTCCCTTTGCTTGGAACAACCCACCTCATTCTCTGCCTTCATTGGTCACATTTATGTCTCTTCGCCCATTAGTTCTTGTCTTCCAAGTTACAGCCAAGTTGAGACCTCCTCCAAAAGTCCTCCGTGATTGTCCAGACTGGGTTGAAGGCCCTCCTCTGTGTTCATACGTTGCCCTGGGCTATCTCCCATCAAGCACACATATTATTACACTAGGTCCTAACTACCCGTAACCATGTCTTTATCCTGTATCCTAATCCTAGCAATAGTGATTGGTCCAAGGGGTGGGCCCAAGATCCAAGAAGGACCAATCAGGACCCTTCCCTGGGATTGCTATATGAACTCCATTGCAACCGTGCTACTTGCATCAGCCAATGAAATGCAGATGAAAGTGACATATGTCATTGAGCTCATTTAACTTGCATGACCACCCAGTGAAGGAGGCATTGCTCCCCCACTTTAGAGACAAGGATACCTACAGGGAGGATTCAAGTAACCCATACAAGGCCCAGAGCTAGTTAAGGACAGAAGTAGGGCTAATGTCCATGTAAAAAGAGGACGAGACACCAGAGCTCTCTCTCCACATGCTCCTGTACCAAGGAAAAACCATAAATTTCTGTTAAGTCATTCAGTCTATGGTATTTTGTGATGGCTGTCTGAGCTAAGATAGAATGTCATGAAGCAAAGCAAGGCAGACTCCAGGCTCACGTAACTTCAGATACAGAGGGCGGAGGAAGGGCTGGGTCTGCTCTGGGTGCAGAAAGACCATTCTGGGGGCTGTGTGTGAACGAGCCTGGAGGGGAGACACTGGGGGGCCAGGAGGATTGGGATGAGACCGCAGTGAAGTTTTAGGATGTGAGCACAAGGCTTGAGCCGGGACCAAGTTCATGGGCAGGGAGAGGGCAGCAGAACTGAGGAGTCTGGCAGTAAGAAGAGGGGCTTCACTGGACTCTCTGTCACTCGTTGGGTCTTTGAGTGTTGGGGCTGCAAAGGTCTCTCTGGGGCTGTTTGACACATCTTCACGGGGTGGTTGTATGAGTTAAATAAGCTAATAAAACTCACTGCCTGTTGTCAGTAAGTGACAGCTATTCTTCCGTTTTGCCCATGGTTCATCTAACTTTTACTCATGTGTACACATATATTTTACATCTTTACAAACATGAAGGATCTATAACTTTGAGATTTTTCTTCTTTTAACCTTCATTTGCAAGTGTCGCCCCACGTTACCGTGCAGTCATCATAATTATTTCAGGCTTGACAACATTTCATAGGCGGGATATACCTTTATTTAATCACTGCCCTGAGTCTATATAACTGAAAATAACTTTTTATTAGTTGGTTCTGATTGGAGATGGCCCCCTCCAAGTGACAATTCAGGGACCTAGGCTCCTCCCATCTTCACATAAGACTTCAGCAGAAGAAGAAAGACTGGGGAAGGTAACAAGTGGGAGGTCTGGGCATGGCATACGTGTCTCTTCTCTCATTTCATTAGCCAGAACTTAGTCACGTGACCACCCCGACTGCAAGGGCATATGGGAAATGTAGTCTAGCTGTGTGCACAGAAAGTAGGGAAAAGGCTTTGAGGAAGAGCTATTTGCCACACATTATCCTAATGAGGGATTATAGCAAAGAAAACCTAGGTGCAGAGAGTGCAAGAGAACTTCCCCAGATCACAAAGAGATTAAAATCTATCAGGCAAATTTTATTGGCACTAAAATCCAAATACCCACCCCCCCTTTTTTTCCATTAGAGTTTTCATCATTCTTGTTTGAAAAGAGAAAAACTATTGTGTTTTTTAAAAATGTTTATTTATTTTTGAGGGAGAGAGACAGACAGAGAGTGGAGGGGTGGGGGCAGAGAAAGAAGGAGACACAGAATCCAAAGGAGGCTCCAGGCTCTGAACTGTCAACACAGAGCCTGATGCGGGGCTCGATCTCACAGACTGCGAGATCATGACCTGAGCCAAAGTCAGGCGCTCAACCGACTGAGCCACCCAGGCGCCCCAACCTATTGGTTTTTATTGATTAAGTTTGTACCCAGTAATTTTACTTAATTATTTTATGGTTTATCATAACATTTCAATAGATTCTCTGATTTCCAAAATAGCAATCATATCATATTCAAAGAAGGGTGAAATTCCAGACTTCTCCATTCCAATTATATACCCTTTCTTTCTCTTGTCTAACTGCACCGATAGTTTTTCCAAAAGTGGTAATGCTGGATGGTTTGTTCTCTTTGGACGGACAGTTTGTTCTGACTTTCACGGGGAAGCTTTTGGTGTTTTAGCATTACGCCTGATTTTGGGTTTTGATTATATGTATATAATTAAAAACAAGGGAGAGACAAGTAACTCCTTAAGATTTTTGTCATTACTGTTCAAGATGGGCCCATTCTTAAATATATTAAGTTTATGTAGAAATGGATGACTACTGAACATTCTCAAAACCTCTTTCATATCCATGATTATATATTACATTGTATATCAATTAGCAAATTATATAATAGCCCAATATCGAACCATCCTTGCATTCCTGGACACACATCTTCCAGCTCCCACCGTAGGGGTCTATTTCTTATAGAGGTATTAGGTGACAGGTGACACTGAGGCAAACAGGGAGCGGATGCCCAGGGATATTGCGTAATTCAGTGACAGACTCAATTCATTCACCATCAGTTTAGATGGGGTGAACTTCCACGTGTCCTGTGGACTTCAGCTACAGGGGAAACTTGGGTTAAATGGGTTAAATGGACTTTGACGTCACCTCCTGTGGAGGGCAGTTAAAAGACTCTAGCTAAAATGAGAATATTACTGACGGTGTCAGTACAGCCAGATACTTCTCAGTACCGGGTTCCCCCCGGCCCTGCATCGTACTTCCAGCCTCCATTTCCCAGCATTCCCCCGCCCGTAGAGACCTTAGGTCTGGAGGAGGGTGAACCCGCAGAGGTTCCTGGGAAATGTAGTCCAACTGCGAAGCCGCGTTTAAAGACCCAAGGTTTAAATAGTTCCGAGACCGCAACCGCGCAGGCGCATTCCGCGGCCCGCCAGAGGGAGGGTAAAGGCCTGGCCGTCCAGCGCCACCCACGGGGGCGCACAGGTGAGTCCCGACCTGGTGGCCCGGAGTCTGAGCTGGTGGGTGCGGGCTGTGCCAGGCAGGCTGGCGGGCACTCAGAGGCGGGTCCTAGTCGTGCCTGGGTGGGCGCTGTGGGCGGCGTCCCGCCCCCTCCTATCACTCTGGAGGGCGCCCCCGGGCGCCTCTGCCCCCCGCGCCGCTTGGAGGATCTCAGCGCGTAGGAATTGGGCGCCTGCTGTTTGCCTGAAGTCAGGCGAGCGCGGGCTCCCCGAAGGGATCCTATACGTTTCCTCACTCTGCAGGTCAAGAAACAGACTCTGCGGCTTCTCCCAGGTCCCAGGGGTCGGCCTGGGATCACACCCTGGGATGTCTGACCCGAAAGCCTCCGCGTGCTCCGCACAGTCACGCCCTCCGCTTCTGTCCTCCTTATCCTGAGCGTGTTATCTGGGTCTCTCATCACTTTCTGATCTCCCTGCCCCCCACCCCAACCCCCATTCAGCCCCCCTCTCTTTGTGTCTCTGCACAGCCCCCTTCCTCAGGAGTCTGTGTTTTGGTTTTGTTTGTTTGTTTTTTCTAGAAACAAGGCCATTTTCTTCCAAAACCGCAGCACCGTGATCTCATCAGGACAGTAACATCGGTACAAACTATTAGCTAATCCACAGACCTTCCGATGCTGCTAATTGTCCCAATAACGTACTCGATGGCAAAAGAAAATCCCATATCACACACCGCGTTAGGTAGTAGGTCTCTAGAACAGTTAGTTTTTCAGTCTTTCTTTGGTCTTGATGATCTGTGCAATGCTGAGGATTATGGGCCAGGTTCTTCTGGAATGTCTTTTAGTTTGGCTTTGCTCAGTGTTTCCTTGTGATTAGATTTCGGTTTGGCAGGAATACCTTAGGCAGGAATACCTTATTTATTTTTGAGAGAGGGAGAGAGAGAATCCCAAGCAGGCTCCATGCTGTCCACACAGAGCCAGACGAGGGGCTCGATCCCACAAACTGTGAGATCATGACTTGAGGCGAAATCAAGAATTGGAGGCTTAACTGGTCGGGCCACCCAGGAGCCCTTTCTTTTTTGTAATTATTGACTTGTGAGGAGATACGGGAGAGCCTGTAAGACTCTGTTCCGAATCAGGATTTCACCTACTGGTTTCAGCCTGAGCTGCGTGCGCCCCTGTGTCACCGGGTGTAGTGAGGCGTTTGCCTGGAAACACATGAGATTGAGTCTTTTTGTTTCTAGACTGTATCAGTTGCCCGTTGCTGCCCTAACAATTTACCACGAATTTGGTGGCTTCCAACAACACAGATCTGTTCTCTTACAGTTCAGGGGGTCAGAGTGGTGCTCCCTCTGAAGGCTCTAGCGGACAATCCGTTTCCTTGCCTTTTCCAGCCTCTAGAGGCTTCCGCGTTCGTTAGGTGAGGCCTCTTCCTCCGGCTTCAAAGCTGGAGGGAGAGCGTCTTCTCTCTCTGACTCTGCTTCTCTTGACTTGCCTCACGTGGCCTTCTCCTCTGAGTCAAATATCCCTCTGTCTCCCTCTTATCAGGACACTTAGGATTGCACCTAGGACCCAACCCGGATGATCCAGGATAATCTGCCTATCTAAAGGTGCTTAACTTAATCACATCACGGGTCCATCCTACAAGATATCTTTTTAGGGCCACCATTCAGCTCACCACCTGGTCTATGTCCAGGCCTGCCTCCCCCACCGGGCAAGGAGCCCCTTTAGGGCAGAGCCGCACGTCACCCATCGTTCTGTCCTCCGATGAGTATGTCACCCTCACATGAGTCCCAGAGCGTATTTGATGAATGAGTGGAGGTGACCATAGTCTGAACACCAACTTGTCTTTGGCAGAGATATTTTTGGGGGGAGGGATTTTTAAGCTTTATAATCTTAAAAAAAAATTTTTTTTTTAATTTACATAGAAATCAGTTAGCATCTAGCGCAACAATGATTTCAGGAGTAGATTCCTTAGTGCCCCTTACCCATTTAGCCCATCCCCCCTCCCACACCCCCTCCAGCAACCCTCAGTTTGTTCTCCAGATTTATGAGTCTCTTCTGTTTTGTCCCCCTCCCTGTTTTTATATTATTTTTGTTTCCCTTCCCTGTGTTCATCTGTTTTGTCTCTTAAAGTCCTCATATGAGTGAAGTCATATGATTTTTCTCTTTCTCTGACTAATTTCACTTAGCATAATACCCTCCAGTTGCAAATGGCAAGATTTCATTCTTTTTGATTGCCGAGTAATACTCCATTGTATATATATACCACATCTTTATCCATTCATCCATCGATGGACATTAGGGCTCTTTCCATACTTTGGCTATTGTTGATGGTGCTGCTATAAACATGGGGGTGCACGTGTCCCTTCGAAACAGCACAGCTGTATGTATCTCTTGGATAAATGCCTAGTAGTGCAATTGCTGGGTCGTAGGGTAGTTCTATTTTTAGTTTTTTGAGGAAACTCCATACTATTTTCCAGAGTGGCTGTATCAGTTTGAAGCTTTATAATCTTAATTTCATTTTAATTTTTGAGAGAGAGAGAGAGCAGGTGCGCACAAGTGGGGGAGGGGCAGAGAGAGAGGGAAAGGGAATCCAAAGCAAGTCCCCCCTCAATGTCAGCGTGGAGCCCAACATGGGGCCTGAACCCGCAAAGCCATGAGATCGTGACTGGAGCCAGAACCAAGAGTCGGACACTTAACCGACTGAGCCACCCAGGTGCCCTGGGGATTTTTAAACTTTATTTCAGCAGTTTTGAGAGAGAGAGAGAGAGAGAGAGAGAGAGAGAGAATGAGTGAGAGAGATCCCAAGCAGGCTCCACGCTCAGTACAGAGCCAGATATGGGGCTTGATCTCACAAACCGAGAGATCATGACCTGAGCCGAAACCAAGAGTTGGATGCTTAACCGACTGAGCCACTCAGGCGCCCCTCTTTAAACAACATCTTCAGCAGGAGATCAGGATCCTCATGCGGGATTGATAAGACAGATAGTAGCAGCTTTCCAAAAAATGGCAGATCCGTATATAATGGAATACTACTCGGCCATAAAAAGGAATGAGCCCTATCACGTGGTACAACATGGATGAACCCTGAACACAGGCTAAATGAAAGAAGCCAGGGGCGCCTGGGTGGCTCAGTCGGTTGAGTGTCCGACTTCGGCTCAGGTCATGATCTCGAGGTTCGTGGGTTCAAGCCCCGCGTCGGGCTGTGTGCTGACAGCTTGGAGCCTGGAACCTCCTTGGGATTCTGTGTCTCCCTCTCTGCCCCTCCCCCACTCGTGCCCTCTCTTTCTCTCTCTTTCAAAAATAAACATGAAAAAAATTTTTTTTTAAGTAAAAAACGAAAGAAGCCAGACACAAAGGGCCACATATTACACGATTCCATGTCTATGAAATGTCCAGAATGGGCAAATGCATTATGACAGAAAGATGAGTGGTTGTCTGGGGCTGACCTTGGAGTGGCAGCACAGAACAGGGAGATTTGGGAGTCACTGATTAACGGTGCACGGTTTCCTCTTAGGGTGATGATGAAAATGTTCTGGAACCAGATAGTAGTGATGTTACACAACATGGAGAACATACTAAATGCCACTGAATTGTAGAATTTAGAGTAGTTAAAATGGTACAGGGTGTGTTACGTGTATTTTACTGTAAGAGAAAGAGTCAGGATCAAAAGGGGGCTTGACCTCTGCAGCCAGACTTCTGGGTCTGAATCCCGCTCTGACACTCGACACCTCTACGATCTTGAGCAAGGGCCTTGACCTCTTGTGCCTCTATTTCCTCATCTGGGGATAAGTCGAGCCACTTCTTCTTTTTTTTTTTTTTTTTAATTTTAAAAAATATTTTATTTATTTTTGAGAGAGAGAGACACAGAGTATGAGCTGGGCAGGGGCAGAGAGAGATGGGGAGACAGAATCCGAAGCAGGCTCCGGGCTCTGAGCTGTCAGCACAGAACCTGACGAGGGGCTCGAACTCACGAACGGTGAGTTCGTGACCTGAGCCGAAGTTGGACGCTCAACCGACTGAGCCACCCAGGTGCCCCTCTAGCTACTTCTTTGAGAAGTAGTGCAGGGAGCTGAACCCCCTGTTTGCTAGTGGTTGCTGGTATGGAATGGGAGCCTCAGGCAGCCTGTCCTGACCTTTGCTCCAGCTCTTAGGAGACCAGGGCCCCCACTGTCATGAGGCATCTTTGGGAGAGTGTCTGTCTGTCTGAGCCACAACTGACCCCCTCTCTGCTCCAGTCTCCTCCTCCAGCCCTGCGGACTGAGACCTGGTCCTTTCTCCTGGAGGCACATGCCCAGGACCCAGCAGTGGCCACCGGTACCCTGATGGCTGAGGACCAGGTGAGTCTGGGTTTCCTCTTCCCCAAGATGATTTTACGGCCCCCTCAGAGAGCCATACTCATCTCTGCCTGTGGCCCGAAGAGCTTCTGCCCCTCCTAATCGTGGGGAAGGGGCGAGTGTGGGAGGGACTCTGGGGCTGGGAGGTGCGGGGAGGAGAGGGCCTGGGGGCAGGATGCCCTGAGCTGGGACACAGTCTAAAAATCGGTCATCTAAAGCCCGGGAGCCTTTGGGTTGCCAGATGAAGAGGGCAGTGGATGGTTTTGCTTCACCCCCAAGCCTTATCCTTGGAGTTGGTGATGGGAATTGGGATCCCGGCTTGAGTCTGGGATGGAGTGCCACTCAGGAATCGCTCTTGTACACAATGGCTTGAGAGTTTAAAAAAAAAAAAAAAGCGTTTCTTAGGGTTGTCACATACAGGTATGCAGGTTACACACTGCACAAGGGTGCCTCATCTCGGTGGCGGGATTCACATCTCACACCTCACACACTGGTATATTGTGGCAATTTTTTTCCAGTTTATTTATTTATTTGTTTATTATTATTAGTGTTTATCATTATTATTATTATTTTTTTTTTTTTTTTTTTTTTGAGAAAGAGAGAGAGAAAGCAAGTGGGGAGGGGCAGAGAGAGAGGGAGCGAGACTCCCAAGCAGGCCCTGGGCTGTCAGCACAGAGTTCCATGCAGGGCTCGCACTCACAAACCGGGAGATCGTGACCTGAGATGAAATCAAGAGTTGGCCGCTTAACCGACTGAGCCACCCAGGTGCCCCTTATGGTAATTTTCACGCAGATGGCAGTCAACTGTCATATATTAAAATAATTGGCATATTGTAACAGCTTTCCAACAGATGGCAGTAAAGAGTCACGCAGAAAAGGAGCTTTTGTCTGTCTTCTTCCAAGGTGCCTTTGGGCTAGCAGCTGCCTTAGACTTTCTGCATTTCTGTAGGCCATTTTTTTTTTTTTTAATTAAAAAAAATTTTTTTTTAATGTTTATTTTTGAGAGAGTAACAGAGCATGAGTGGAGGAGGGACAGAGAGAGAGGGAGACACAGAATTCGAAGCACGCTCCAGGCTCTGAGCTGTCAGCACAGAGCCCGACGCGGGGCTCGCACTCACGAGGTGTGAGTCATGGCCTGAGCCAAAGTCGGACGCTTAACCGACTGAGCCACCCAGGTGACCCTCTGTAGGCCATCTTTACTCAGTCGTCTCAAATCAGTTGAGTCAGTATGTTCCAGCCTAGAATGTTCCAACTGTCTCAGCCACCAGCAGTGGTAGGCCCTTGGCCCATGACCTCTCCAGCCCCAGAGTTCTAGAAGGATGGGTCTCTCCACCCTGTAAAATTGGCCTTTGCAGGAATCAGTGACCTTCAAGGATGTGGCTGTGGACTTCACCCTGGAGGAGTGGGGCTGGCTGGGTCCTGGCCAGAGGGAGCTGTATCGGGACGTGATGTTGGAGAACTACCAGAACCTTCTCTCACTGGGTGAGGCCCTGCCCCCATCTGCCTTCATCTCCTTTGTGCCCACCCACTGGGGGCATTTGCTGAGGTCATGTGGTTCCCTCTCTGTTCCTCTAATTGGTGCCTCCTGGCTGGGCTCTGGCTGTCCCTCTCTCTCTCCACTGGCTTCTCCTAGAGTCCCAGTGTCCCCAAGGGCCCCGAGTCTTCTACCTGTCCTGCACAATCTTCAGCCTGTGCCCCCACCTTCTTCTCACGCTTTCCTGGAATGCCTGTTCCAGAATCTCGGACTCCAAGTGCTCCTTGGATGTTTATCGGGCTGCATCTTAGAATCTTTCCAAAGCACGTAAATGCTGTCCCCCAAATGTGTCTTCCTGGCCCTACACTGTCGGCCCACCCGCCTCCTGTGCCCGAGTCCCTCTCACATTTGTTACCCTGAGCTCAGCGTCTGCACACAGACCTGCTCCAATCCTCTGGGCCCCCCCATCCCCCAGCCCAGACCGTCCTCACTCCGCCCACCCCCCTCCCCAGCAGCCCACCACGTCCTCTCTGCCCCCCAACAATTTGCTCATCGCCCCCCCTCCATCCCTGCAGTCCAGCCCTGACCTGGCCTTATCCTCACCCCCTGGCCCTTCTCTGGCCTCCTCAGTGGTCTTTCTGTCCGCCTCCTTCTCCCCTCAGTTTCTTTTTCTGGTCCTTCTGTCTTGCCTTTTCCCTGGAAGCAATGGTGGTTTGAAGGCCGCTTCCTCAGCCGTCCTCACTTACACACGTTCCCTGGACAAAGTCACCAAGAACTCGCTTAAGCACCTGTGTCGGGGCCCCAGGAGAGCCCCCAAGTTCGGGTGGTTCTCTCGGAGGACCCACAGGCCTCACATGTAGCTGTGCTCACAGCCAAGATTCCAGAGCACGGGCAGCAAAGGGATAAGGCACATGGGGCGAAGTCTAGCAGCAACCAGGGCAGAGTCCCCTCCCCGTTGAGTCACAACAAGATGTGTCAACACGTGTGAGGTGTCGTCCACCGGGGACACTCGTTAGAGACCCGGTCAGCGCCCAGGGTTTCGCTGAGGTCTGGTCATGTCAGCAGCCTCCGCCTGGCACGGACCAAGCTCCCGACTCCCCGAAGGAAAAGCGGGTGTCGGGCAGAAGCCACAGTGTTTGCACAAACGGCTGAGGCGCCGGGAGCCTCTCCTGTCGATCAGGAACTACTGGGAACCCTCTTGAAATCCAGCTTCCCAAACGCCAGCCAAGGGTAGCCTTGTGAGCAGGGCTTTCCAGAAAGGGCAGGCAGCCTGCCGTGTGAGCCTTTTCTGCACAACTCGTGTGTACAGAACGACGTCCCATTGGTCTGTCCCCTGAGCTCCAACTTGATGCAGCTAGTGGCCTCCCCTGAGCTCACGACGTCCCCACAGACCCCCTCCTCGTCTGCCCACCCTCCCATCTCAGGGACAGTCGCCCACCAGTCCTGGGCCCTGCCTTCAGCGGCTTCAGACCCTCGTGTGGCCTGGCCCCTGCCGGCCTCCTCGATCTCATCTCCATCCGTTCTCTCCCTTCCTCACTTCTCCAGTGGGAGGAAGGCTCGCCTTCTCAGGCGGGAGCTTGTCCACTCCTGGGAACGGTCAGTAGGGAGATGTGTTTGTTTCCCACAGCTGTGTAACAGATCACTGCAGACCTGGTGGCTTAATACGGAAGAAATTCGTTCCCTTACGGTTCAGAAGCCAGACGTGCAAAATCCAGGCAGAGGCAGGGTCCTGCTCCTTCTGAAGGCTCCAGGGCGGAGTCCTTCCTGGATGCAGCTTCCGGAGGTCCCGGGTGACTCTTGCTGTTCCTCGCCTTGTATCCCCATCACCCTGATCTTGGCCTCTATCTTCACATGACCTTTCCCCTGCCCAAGGGTGTCTGTGCATCATCCCCTAAGACCCGACCTACTCCCGCAGGACCTCGTCTGAACGAATTACATCCTCAAAGCCCCGATTTGCCAAGTAAGGTCACATTCTGAGGTTTCTGTGGACAAAGTTTGGGGGGAACACTGTTCAGCCCCCTATAGGAAGAGAGAAATCAGTGAGCTTAAACATCGCGGCATGAAGAAAGTAAAAAGAAACTGATGAGATTAATTTCAGTGATATGGTTCATTGCACCCAATCTGTCCAAAATATGAACATTTTGGTATGTGTGGCAATCATCACCAATACACGAATTACTAATGAGATGTTTTACATCTTTCTCCATAATAAGTCTTCAAAATGTGGTGCATATTTCACATCGAACTTGAACAACACAGAGCCAGAGCCTTAAACAGTGATGCCAGGGCTCAGGCTCTTTCTGGAATGTAGTAGGCGCTCAACAAATGAGTCTTGCATTGACCAGTAGAACCTCTAATCAGTAAGCACCCAATGTATGCATCTCCCCGGCACACCCAGGGCCTGGGACCCAGCCCTGAGGCCTCCCTATAACTGGCCAAATCTTGTGTCTTTTCTAGGGGCAGGGCCTCCAGGGTTCAAACCCGACGTGATCTCCCGTCTGGAGCGAGGGGTGGAGCCCAGTATGGAGAAGAGAGAAGGCTGGCAAATGGCCTGTCCAGGTGGGTGAGGATGTCCAGCAGGTGTAAGCCGTCTTCCTCCCCTGTCTGTCGTGATCAGTGACAGGAGTGAGGCAGCACACGCCATGATCGTGGGCGCAGGGTTTGAATCCCAGCCACACCACTTCCTGGCTCTGTGACTGACTTTCTGGCAAGTCATTTAGCCCCCCTGTGCCTCAGTTTCCTCACCTGCACAGTGGGGTGAATAATAGTACCCAGGGTTGGAAAGGATAAACGGATTAACACGTAAAGTGTAGCCCAGCGCCTGGCTCACGGTAACCCCTGGTCAGAACAGGCTACGATGATTATTGGTGATTGTTTATTGGGGAGCATCTGTATAAAGACCCAGAAGTGGGACCCGGCCTGATGCGCTGGGCAACAGGAAGCCGGGTTTTTGCCGCCACTGGCCCACAGACTCCATGAGGGTTGAAGCGTCTTTGTTTCTGTCTCCGTCTACCGTGTCGTGGGTGGGGTTGCCCCCCTGCCCCTCACCACAGCCTCCCCCCGGCCTCCACCCTCAGGCTTATGCCCTCCAGCGCATCCCACACAGCTCCAGAGGGGTCTGCCTGCACCCAGAGCTGATCCCACTCCCCTGCGCACAGCCACCCCGTAGCTCCCTAGTACCCCTGAGAGCAAGTCGTAGCCCCTCAGGCCCAAAACTGGAGGCCCCGTGTGGCCCGGCCTGTGGTATCTCTGGCCTCACGTCTCATCCCGGTCCACCGTGGCTGTACCCCACGTCCTGACCCCGCTGAAGCACTTGTTTGTCCCTGTCTGAACGTCGTTTGTTTTTTTTTTTTAATCAATATATATTTTTTAAGTTTGTTTATTTTGAGAGAGAGAGCACAGGCGCATGTGTGAGTGTGAGTGGGGGAGGGGCAGAGAGATTGAGAGAGAGAGAGAGAAGGAGAGAGAATCCCAAGCAGGCTTCGCACCTGCAGTGCAGAGTCCAATGCGGGGCTCAAACTCATGAACCGTGAGATCATGACCGGAGCTGAAACCAAGAGTCGGATGCTTAGCTCACTGAGTCACCCAGGCACTCCTGGGTGGGCACTCAGGTATTCGGATTGGTGAGCCTGGGTCTCATGCCAACTCTAAGTGGGGGTGGGGGAGACTGTGATTAACAGCCCCACCAAGACCGCATGGAAAGGGGAATAGTGTTTCTTCAAGGGCAGGGATGCTATGGAGACGAGGAGGGTATGTCCAAAATGTCTAAGTGCAAGCCTGCCCCTCCCCCTCTCTGAGGGCAAGGGTCAGATGTCTCATTCAGCACAGAGGCCTGTACCCCCAGCACTGTGGTTAGCAAGTAAGTAACAACTGTACAATTAATAGGTAGCTCATGGGGGCACCTGGGTCAGTTGGTTAAAGCATCTGACTCGATCTCAGCTCAGGTCGTGATCTTGAAGTCCGTGGGATTGAGCCCCACACCAAGCTCTGTGCCGGCAGCGCGGAGCCTTTTTGGGATTCTATCTGTGCCCCTCCCCCACTCACGCACACATACTCTCTCTTTTCCTCTCAAAATAAATAAACTTGAAAAAATTTTAAAAAACTGCATTAAAGAGGTATCCCATGAACAAATCTGCTAGCATCAAAAAATCAATCCCTCGGGGCGCCTGGGTGGCACAGTCGGTTAAGCGTCCGACTTCAGCCAGGTCACGATCTCGCGGTCCGTGAGTTCGATCCCCGCGTCAGGCTCTGGGCTGATGGCTCAGAGCCTGAGCCTGTTTCCGATTCTGTGTCTCCCTCTCTCTCTGCCCCTCCCCCGTTCATGCTCTGTCTCTCTCTGTCCCAAAAATAAATAAATGTTGAAAAAAAAAAAAATCAATCCCCTTCAGCAGATTCCATATGGCTTTACTTCCTGCTTATCATCTCTCCTCTACACTCCCCTGTCTCCAAATTGCGAGGTTGGGCTATAAAAGCCTCACATACATTGAATATTTATTGGTATCTTTTGATCAAATTAAAGTTATTTGTGTTCATCTCAGCAACTTTGAAAATCTAAGGAAGGAATAAAGCAGGAAATGGAAATCTCCCCATAATCATGCTTACTTCTCAAAAAATTATTTATCATGTTTTATTTTATTTTATATTTTATATTATATTATTTTATTTTGAGAGAGTGCAAGCAGGGGAGAGAGAGAGAGAGAGAGAGAGAGAGAGAGAGAGAGAGAGAGAGAGATCTTAAGCAGGCTCCACGTTCATCATGGAGGGCTCGATCCCATGACCCTGGGATCGCGATGTGAGCTGAAATCAAGAGTCGGATGCTTAACCGACTGAACCGTCCAGGTGCCCCTGCTTTTAACATGTTACCCCAAAAGCTTGACTGTATTTTTTAATTACAAAAGTATATAATAAAAACATGAATAAACCGGACACAAAAGGATACACATCATATGATTCCACTTACATGAGGTGCCTAGAGTGGGCAGATTCGTAGAGCCAGAGTGGAATGGTGTTTGCCAGGGGCTGGGGAAGGGGGAACAGGAGTTAGTGTTTAATGGGTATAGTGTTTCAGTTTGGGAAGATGAGAAAGTTCTGGAGATGGATGGCGAGGCTGGTTGCACCACAGCGTGAATGTATATATGCAACTAAACGGTACACCTAGAAACGACTGAGATGTCATGTTCTATGTTGTATGTGTTTTATCACATCGAAAAGCAAATATGATAAATGGAAAACCCTCCAGTCCACCATGCACATGCATACGCACGTGTACACGTAGATACACCTATACAACTCAGTCCTTTTTGTATCTCGAGGCCACGACAAGAATCTGTGTCATGTCTTTTGAAACAGCAACGTAAACCGTGAAACTTGTCTTTCATTTTTGTTAATTGTTTTCTGTTTATTTGTTATTGAGAGAGAGAGAGAGAGAGAGAGACAGGGTGCCAGCAGGGGAGGGATAGAGGGAGAGGGAGACACAGAATCCGAAACAGGCTCCAGGCTCCGAGCTGTCAGCACAGAGTCCGACGCGGGGCTCGAACTCACGGACCGTGAGATCATGACCTGAGGCAAAGTCAGATGTTTCACCACCCGAGCCACCCAGGCGTCCCTGAAACTCGTCTTCTAAAGTCTCCAGCGCCGGTGCCGTGTAATCAGCTTCCTGTGTCCCGACGTGGGCAATATTCACATTTTCTGTTTCTTTCAGACTTGGAGACGAGGTCTGCACCGACTCAGGAGACGCTTGTAAAAAAGAGCATTTCTGCAGAGGCCGCTTCCGCAGGGGGAAAGACGGGGGGCGGTTTAAGGGCAGCGCTGGGAGATGCCAGACTGGGGGGATCCCGGGCGTGTGGCCTCCGGTCGGAGGACCGGGGAAGGCAGGAGAGGCATTTGAGGTGCTTGTCGGCTACTCCCAAGGAAGCCGTCTGTGGGGAGAGAGGCCTCGGCGGTCACGAGCTCGGGCGAAGCCTCAGGCGGGCCTCCGCCCGCGTCCGGAAGCAAAGAGGGCCGGGCGGGGAGAGAGCCCGGCAGAGGGACGGGCCGAGAAAGAGCCTGAAACGCCAAAGGACGTTGGTAGAGAGGAAGCCATTCAGCTGCGCGGAATGCGGGAAGGCCTTCGTTTACCACTCAGACTACATCCTGCACCAGAGAATTCACACCGGAGAGAAACCCTACAAGTGTGAGGATTGCGGGAAGGCCTTCAGCAACAGCTCCTATTTCATCCAGCACCACGTCATTCACACGGGAGAGAAGCCGTACGCGTGCGGCGAATGCGGCAAGACCTTCACCCAGAGCTCCTCGCTTACCGAGCACCAGAGGATCCACACGGGCGAGAGACCCTACAGATGCAAGGAGTGCGGGAAGGCCTTCACCCAGAGCTCCTCCCTCATCAAACACCAGCGCTGCCACACGGGGGAGAAACCCTACAAATGCAACCAGTGCGGGAAGTTCTACTCGCAGGTGTCCCACCTCACCCGCCACCAGAAAACCCACACGGGGGAGAAGCCCTACAAATGCGGTGAGTGTGGCAAGGCCTTCTGTCACACTTCCTCGTTGACCCAGCACCAGACCATCCACACCGGAGAGAAACCCTACAAATGTAACGAGTGCGGGAAAACCTTCAGCCACAGCTCGTCCCTGTCCCAGCATCAGCGCGTCCACACCGGCGAGAAGCCCTATGAGTGTCACGCGTGTGGCAAAGCCTTCGGCCACAGCTCCTCCCTGACTCAGCATCAGAGAATTCACACCGGCGAGAAGCCCTATGAGTGTCACGAGTGTGGGAAGGCGTACACGCAGATTTCCCACCTCATGAGGCACCAGAGCATTCACGTGGGAGAAAAACCCTACGTATGTGACGAGTGCGGGAAGGCTTTCAGTCACACCTCGTCCTTCACCCAGCACCAGACGATTCACACCGGGGAGAAGCCCTACAAATGTAACGACTGTGGGAAAACCTTCAGCCAGAACTCGTCGCTGACACGCCACCAGAGGATTCACACCGGGGAGAAGCCGTACGAGTGCCGGGCGTGCGGGAAGGCCTACACCCAGATTTCCCACCTCATCCAACACCAGAGGATTCACACTGGAGAGAAACCGTACGAGTGCGGGGAGTGCGGGAAAGCCTTCAGCCGCAGCACCCACCTTATCGAGCATCAGAAAATCCACACGGGCGAGAAGCCCTATAAGTGTGAAGAGTGTGGGAAAACGTTCGGTCACCACTCATCCCTCACTCAGCACCAGAGGATTCACACTGGCGAGAAACCCTACGCCTGTAAGGAATGCGGCAAAGCCTTCAACCAGAGCATCCACCTCATTCAGCACCAGAGGATTCACACCGGGGAGAAGCCCTATGAGTGTAACAGCTGTGGGAAAACCTATACCCAGATTTCACACCTGATTCAACACCAGAAGGTTCACACGGGTGGCAGTCGCCACGTGCGTAAGGCACGCGGGGAGGACTTCAGCTGGAGTCCACGCCTGACTGAACAGCGGAGACTCCACACCGTGCACGACGCCTACGTCTGCGATGGTTTGGAGAAAGCCTTGGCTTGGGGCACACAGCTTGCCGATTGTCAGAGAGTGCCTGCTGGCCAGAGAGCCTGAGAAGGGAGCCGACTGGTGGTCCCGCTGCTGGGTTCGGTTCGGCCTTCATCATCGGGAACCTCCTCCCTCCCAGAGAGGGACCCTAACACCACGTATTGTGAGAGTTGGTTTCTCTGTTTCCTACAAAAAGATGACACGGGTGTCACCAGCTGGGACAGCTTCTGATCGTTTTTGGCGCCCCCCCCCAAAATCGCAGCCTCTCTCCTGTTTCTTAGCCTTACAGTGTCCCCAAAGGGTGGTGTAATGGAATGTAACTTCATCTGATAGCTTTTTTTTAATGTATACCTTTTTGAGAGAGAACGAGAGAGAGAGAGAGCGTGAGCAGGGACGGGGCAGAGAGAGAGGGAGACACAGAATCCGAAGCAGGCTCCGGGCTCTGAGCTGTCAGCACAGAGCCCCACGTGGGGCTCGAACTCACGAGATCATGACCTGAGCTGAAGTTGGACGCTTAACCAACTGAGCCGCCTAGGCGCCCCTTCATCTGATATCTTTAATAAGGTCTCTTTGAACTTTTCAAATTTACTGATCGTTCATGAAATCGGAGCCTGAAAATTCAAGGAAAAAAAAAACACAGCTGGAAAGATAAACCCTTTCAAGTACAAGCTACATAGCCAGCTGAACGTAAACACTAGATGATTTTAGTTTCCTTTGAAACTTTAAGCTACAAATCTCATGGCAAAATCCGCAGTTGGCTTAAATACTGAATACGTTTCACATATTTACAGCCATTTTTATTTTTCTTTGATGTTTATTTTTGAGAGAGAGAGAGTACCCGTGCGTGAGCAGGGGAGGGGCAGAGAGAGGAGACACAGAATCCGAAGCAGGCTCCAGGCTCCGAGCTGTCAGCACACAGAGTCCGACGCGGGGCTCACACCCCCTTGAACCGCGAGATCATGACCTGATCAAAAGCTGGACACCTGACCGACTGAGCCAGCCAGGCGCCCTCAAATGTCATTTAAAACTAAATGTTATTTCATTGTGATCAGAGTGTAGGAACAACGTTGGCTCCTCTGATTTGTCCTTATTATATCATGAACATTGTCCTTTGTAACTACAGACACCTCGTACTCATCATTATTGGGGCTAATGATATTTCATTGGTGGGTGTAAGATGATTTACAAATCCATTCCCCTGTGTAGGCTTTGTTCTAAGCCCCTGATTGACAGGTTGTTCACCACTTTTCCCAGTTATGAATGATGTTATAATGAGCATCTCCAAGATTATTTCTCTACGTCGCAGTCCCAGGATGGGAATAACAGGAGCAAGATTCCAATCATTTTCCTGATTCCTGGAACGTTTTGTCAGATTGCTTCCCAAGTGAGCTGGACCTTGTCTACCTGGCAAGCTGGGCATGGGGACCACATTTCCACTCATTTCCACTACATTTTTACCAGCACTGATCATCCGTAATTTTTTCCTATGTCAAACATATCAAATGGCTAGTGTTTTCGGTAACTTAACTGTGTGCCAGTTTCCGTCCCAAGCCCTTGGTATGTTATGAGTTCTCATTCTTCCAACAGTCCCACCTGTTCGGGGCTCGATCGTCCCATTTTGTGGGTGAGGACACTGAGGCACAGGGAGATGAAGTAGCCAGAGCCTCACAGCCATGAGCTCAGGGAGTATGGATTCAAGCCCACATAGTCAGGCTCAGAAGCGAGGCTGTGTCCTTCTATTGGGATTGAGCACATTGCATGTATAACATTTCCTTCTTAAAATAATGTTTATTACTATAAAAACCAATACATGCTTCCTACAGAAAGTTTAGAAGATCTGGAAAATCCAGATGTCACCCAAAGTTCAGTGCACCCCAGAGATAACTGTTAACTGTTTGGATACATTTCTGCTACTTTAAAAACTTTATAATATTATAAAATGCTTAAAATAAATCTGGGGTATACTGAATATGCCACTTAGCATACTTCTAATGTATTCAACTTTATATCACAGGCCCCTATCTTCAAATATCATGATTTACCCATGTCATCAAATAATCCTTAACCACCAGACATTTGGGGGATTTGCATAGTGTATGTTTATCCAGCCAGTGAATTAGCCAATCCCCTGTGGGACATTTTGGTTGTTTCCAGTTTTTGACTTTATTATAAACATCCCTTCTACTGAAGTCTCTGGCTGAGCACCTGACCAGTTTCCAAGTGAAATCCTGGCAGGGAGGTCATGGGGTCAAAGCATGTTTCAACGATCCCAGACACGTGTGCCAATGGCTTCCCAGAAGTTCTGTAGCAACTGGCATTCTGACTAGCATCGGCTGGGACTGCGTCTGACCAATGTCATCCGTGGTAACTATTACCATGTTTAAAAGTCTTCCCATGTATTTCTAGGGGCGCCTGGGTGGCTCAGTCGGTTAAGTGTCCAACTTCAGCTCAGGTCATGATCTCATGGCTCATGGGTTCAAGCTCCACTTCGGGCTCTGTGCTGACAGCTCGGAGCCTGGGGCCTGCTTTGGATTCTGTGGTCTCCCCCTTCTCTCTCTCTGCCCCCCACCCCCACTTATGCTCTGTGTCTCTCTCAAAAATAAAAACATTAAAAAATGAAAAAAAAATCTTCCCATGTATTTCTTTTAATGTATGACACCTTTCATGATTGAGGAAATACTTGTTTATGGTGAATAATTCATAGAACACAAAAATGAAAGCTATGGCTCTCTATAAATCTTCATTCCAAAGGTATATCCACATAAAGATAGCACACAATGTGTCTGGTATAACACACACACACACACACACACACACACGATATTATTTTTCTTAAAGATTTTTATGTTGTTTATGTAATCTCTACACCCAACGTGGGGCTCGAACCCACAACCCCGAGATCAAGAGTCGCATGCACTATTGACTGAGCCAGCCAGGCACACCCACACATATGATTTTAGAAGTAACTTTTTTCACTTTTTCACTTGGTATAATGTGGGTATTTCCCCATGATAATGCAAAACATATATATATACACACACACACACACACACACACACACATATATGTATATGTTTCCTCATTTTTAACAATTGCATAATACTTCATACTAGGGTTTCTTGAATTTATGTAACCAATCCCTATTAATTGACATTGAGATAGTTTTTGTTTTCTTTTTCATCATTGGAATTTACTGTTTGACACTTGTGCAAAATATCTCCATAAGATGAACGCCTAGAAAGAATCCTTTGGGACCATATAATGTCCATGTTTAAAATTTTGATAATTATTGCTAAATAATCCTCCAAAAAAGGATGAACCAATTTACAGGACTCCTGGAAGTGTATACAAATGCCTACTTGTTCCCCCATTTTCTTCAAAAATCACGCACTATTAGCCTTTTAAAAATATTTCTAATAAGTAAATATGTCCTCTCAATAGTGAGATTAATGGTCTTTTATGTGTTTGTTGACGTTTAGCCTTTGAATTGCTTTTTTCTGTGTTTTGCCCACTTTTAATTGGGCTGCTTTTTTATATTGATTTATAGGAACAGGTCTTTATGTATTACACATATTCACCTTTTGGCATATACATTAGAAATATTTTCCCCTGATTTGTTGTTGCTCTTTCAATTTTGTTTGTGATGTATTTTGCTATACAGAATTTAAAAATCTTTAGGTATTCAAATCTATTTGTATTGTCTCTTATAGTTCTTTGGCCTACTATCAGCCTACTTAAGGAAGGCCTTCCTCACCCCCAAGATTATGAAAAAGATTATCCTATATTTTATTCTCGTACTTTTATGACTTTTTGACAATTAAATTTTTATTCCATCTGCATTTTAATTTTTGTTTTTTTAAATGTTTATTTGGTTTTGAAAGAGAGAGTGCACAAGCAGGGGAGGTGTAGCAGGGGGAGAGACAGGGACAGAAGATCTGAAGTGGGTTCCGTGGTGACAACAGAGAGCCGAATGTGGGACTGGAACTCATGAACCATGAGATCATGACCAAAGCCGAAGCCGGACACTCAACCAACTGAGCCACGTAGGTGCCCCTCCATCTGCATTTTTGAACACGTCTTATGGTATGAATTTTCAGTTTCTAGAGGCCACCTGCATTCCCTGGCTGGTGGCCCCTTCCATGTTCAAAGCCAGTAGGGTAGCATCTTTAAGCCCCTCCTCATAATGTATTCCTCGATGTAGGTACCTTTCTCAGCACATTTAGCCCACTCCCTTCACAAAGACTCACTCCCACCCCTTAACTAACATACTAATGTGGAATACGTATAATTTTAGTATAAAAGAAGCTAATTTTGGGGCACCTGGGTAGCTCAGTCATTTAAGCGTCCAACTTTGGCTCAGGCCATGATCTCACAGTTCGTGAGTTTGAGCCCCACGTTGGGCTCTGTGCTGACAGATCAGAGCCTGGAGCCTGCTTCGGATTCTGTGTCTCCCTCTCTCTCGGCCCCTCCCCTGCCTGTGCTCTGTCCCAAAAATAAAAAACAATACATAATTAAACGAAGCTAATTAAAAAAAAATTTTAAATGTTTATTTATTCTTGAGACAGAGACAGAACGTGCAGGGGAGGGGCAGATAGAGAGGGAGACACAGAATCCGAAACAGGCTCCAGGCTCTGAGCTGTCAGCACAGAGCCCAATGTGGGGCTCAAACCCATGAACTGTGAGATCATGACCTGAGCCAAAGTCCGCCGCTTAACTGACTGAGCCATCCAGGCTCCCCATACGAAGCTAATTTTTATTCTTGCCTTTGCTAGTCTTGTTGTCTGATCCAGCTTCCTTATTTTTTTTTTTTAAACCAGAATAGTTTAAGACTATATTACCAAGGATGCCTGGGTTTCAAGTACAGAAAACTCAAAATAGCTCAAACCATAGGGATAATATACTTACCCAAGTAGCCAAAAGGACCCAAAGCAAGGCATTCATCCTGTTTATCCTGGCACTTCTGGATGCCTTCAACGGCAAGTAAAAGAAAACCCCAACTCAGATTGTCATAAACACTGGAAAGAATAAATCTACAGGTAGGCAACCTTCAGCTTCTATACATACGTTAACACGGTAAAACCTTGGATTGCGAGTAAACCTGGTCTGCGAGTGTTCCGCAAGGCGAGCAAACGTTTCTAATAAATTTTAACTTGATAAATGAGCGAGGTCTTGCAACGTGAGCTGTGGGATGCTGACTGTCACATGATCACAACTGAGCCAATGGTTCTTGAAAGTCGCTTTGCTATACAAGTGCTTTGTGTTACAAGTGCGTTTCCGGAATGAATTATGCCTGCAAACCAAGGTTTTACTGTATTTCTTTACAGTGCACTTGAGGTTTATATGGTGTTTATTGCATATTTACGTTCTCAAATCATTTTATTTCCTGATCAGAGTTGCCCTTTTGTTTCTGTCTCAGCCCCTTGCCCGTTTACTTTGTAGCACATATCATAATTTCCTGTGACAGGTCTCCTGTTGACCGCTTGCTCCCTGACACCCTGAAGGCTGGGTCCGTGTGTCTTTCCACTATGTCCCCAGCACCTAGAGCACTGCGTAGAATATAGTAGGTTCTCAGGCTCACCCGACTCCCAGTATGATCTCATCTCAATCCTTTATTCGTTATTTCCAAATAAGGCCACGTTGTTTCCAGATGAGTGTGAGTTCTGGGCACTGTTTCGTCCACTAACATCCCTAGCAGCTCTAGGTGGCTGCACCAGCAACTGCCTCGTGGGTTTTTTTTTTTTTTTTTTTTTTTTCTGACAGAGGAAGGGGGAGGGGCAGAGGGAGAGAGAGAATCCCAAGCAGGCTGCACGCCCAGCACAGAGCCCAACGCGGGACTTGATCTCAAAACCATGAGACCACGACCCAAGTGGAAATCAAGAGTCAGACGCTTTTTAAAAAAATGTTTTATTTATTGGGATGCCTGGGTGGCTAAGTCGGTTGAGCATCCGACTTCAGCTCAGGTCATGATCTTGCGGTTCGTGAACTTGAGCCCCGCGTTGGGCCTGCTGCTGTCAGCACAAAGCCTGCTTTGGATCCTCTGTCCCCCTCTCTCTGCCCCTTTCCCGCTCTCTCAAAAATAAGTTTAAAACCATTAAAAAAATAAATGTTTTATTTACTTTGTGAGAGAAAGCGAATCCTAAGCAGGCTCCGCTCTGTCAGCATAGAGCCCTACGTGGGGCTCGACCCCACGAACTGTGGGATCATGACGTGAGCTGAAATCAGAAGTCATACACTTAGAGGTGCCTGGTGGCTCAGTCGGTTAAGCGTCTGCCTTCAGACCAGGTCATGATCTTGCAGTTCATGGGTTCAAGCCCCGCGTCGGGCTCTGTGCTGACAGCTCGAAGCCTGGAGCCTGCTTTGGATTCTGTGTCTCCCTCTCTCTCTGCCCCTTGCCCGCTCACACTCTGTCTCTCTCTCCCAAAAATAAACATTAAAAAAACCCTTTTTTAATTAAAAAAAAAACAAACAACAGTCATTGGCTTGACCCAGTGAGCCACCCAGGCGCCCCTCAGCAAAGGTTCCGAGAGTCACTGTGCTTGGCCCAGCTTGGGTCATGCCCATCTCTGCATCAATCACAGTGGCGGAAGGAGGGAATGGCTGGCTGGCCAAACTAGGCCATATATCCTTTGCGTAGAACAGGGAGGGAATACGGGGGGATGCCGAACTACATGTGTCGCCAAGAGAAGACAGGGCTGCCGGGGAGGCGAAGGGTGGATCTCAGAAAGGTGAGTGATAGGCGTTCGCTGTAACCGGTGGCGCCAACAGCTTTTATCTTGTACCCCGGTGTCCGTGAGGTGCACGGGGGATTGGTCACTTGGGTCACGGTGGCACAAGGTGGAGAGCCACTTCCTTCAGGAGTACTGCTCTTCCCAGCCTCCTGGGGAGTCCCCCCGGCAGGGAGCACCACAAGATTTCTGCCGGGTGCTCAGATCTCGGTGATCAACCCAGCCTGGGATATTGTCAAAGGGCTTCGTGTTCTTTCCAAGGGAGCATCCGAAAGCCCCTCAGAGAGGTTTGTGCCCCGGGGCTGCGGCGGTTGGGGGGGGTGGTGGTGTTCCTCATACCCCTTCGGCCAGGGCACATCCGCTTTCATCTTTTTTAATGTTTATTTTTGAGAGAGAGAGAGTGTGAGAATAAGAATGAGTGGGGGAGGGGCAGAGAGAGGGAGACACAGAATCCGAAGCAGGCTCCGGGCTGTCAGCACAGGGCCCGACGCGGGGCTCGAACCCACAAACCGTGAGATTGTGACCTGAGCCGAAGTCGGACGCTGAACCGATGGAGCCCCCCAGGCGCCCCCACCTTCATCTTTTTTTATACAGTGGGTTCCTAGGTCGTTTTCCTAGAGCAGGATCTTCTCAACGTTAGGTGTCCGCATGCCGCCACCGGCTTGGGTTCCACAGAATGGCCACCTTCTGCCCGCCCGAGACACCAGCTGCCTGCGCCAGGACCCTCCTCACCCACCTATTTCAATCAACACCCCTTAAGCCTTTCAAGCACAACTGCGAGTGGACAACCAGTATCACTTGCCATGAATGGAAGTTTGCCGTAAGTAAAATGCAGCAAAAACTTTGCGTTGTCCCCCCCGCCCCAGGGCAGAGCCGGAGTCCTGCTCTGCCTGAAGGGGGAGACGGGGAAATGCAAGGTGTTGAAGCTGCTTCCTCACTCAGGTGACCTGAAGGATGCACAGACTCAAAAAGGAAAGCCTGGCCTCTCTAGTGGATCGAGTTCCAGCCCCACCCCCTCCCCACCGCCACCGATCCGCAGTGGACACGTAGCACGGGTGAGTGAAACCTGTTCAGCCACAGCATTAATCTGGTTCGTCCTGACACAATTATCCCGGCGATGGTTATCTGCTGACAGGATGCCAGGCCTTAGTCACATTCGCGTTCCCCACCTCATTCAGTTGGACACCACTGTCCATTTTTTGTCATAAACGCGTGCCATGCATTTCCCTTTAAACCAGCTCACTTTTTTACTTAAGTAACTTTATTTTTTTAGTAACCCCTACACCTATAATGGGGCTCAAACTCACAACCCCGAGATCGAGTCGCATGCTCTTCCGACTGAGCCAGGCAGGCACCCCAAATCAATTTATTTCTCAAGAGGGCTTTCTACTACTGCCCTTGAGTGGGAAACTAGCATCTCTGGTCATTACAGAAAGGGCGGGGTGGGGAACTAAAATAAACACCAAGAGAGGAAAGTAAGATTAATTTCTAGCTCCAACGATCGCCTGAGCTTGAGGACTGCTGTGTTTTTGTAACTAGAGAGGAGAGAACGACAGGCTGTCCGTGCTTCCTCGTCAGTCAGGATCGTGCTAGAATGAAGTGTTGTCTGATGAGGTATCTGAGGACCGGCTGAAACTGTATGGTTCCCCGGTGGCCCCTGCCCCACCGACACTTTGGGAAAATGGACGTGACCATCCCTCCTCATGGGGCAGCTTTTACTAGGATAAGCCCTCCTCCCCCACAACGCGGGCACTTGCCCCGAATGGGAGCCTCTGCACGCCCAGCATCTGGCCAGGTACGCGGCACCAGGCTGAAAAAAGCAACCAACGCATACAGACTCAAAACTTTAATCGGCGAACAAACACATACACATAAAAGCCATCTCTACGCTGGCCCACAGCTACACAGGTCAGTAGTTACAGAGTCCGCCCGCCACGTTCCCAATTTTCCACAGGACCCCTGACCTCCATCTTTGGTGTCAAAACTCTCGTTGAACACGTTTCCCGCCTCTGGCCTGCCCTGTGGTATAGAATGGGTCTCGCCCAGACTACACAGTGATCTGGGGGCAGGGACCAGGTGCAGGGAGTTCAGTGTTTTGGCCCTTTGAAAACCCATATGCTCCCTGCTGTGGTGTGGGCCCAGTGGCGAGCGTGTAGGTTCCCAGTTTCAACAACAAAACCAACCGGCAGAACTCAAAGTGCAAGGTTTTTTGTGTTTTTTTTGAAAGGGAGTGGGCACAAGTGAGCGAGGGGCAGAATGGGGGAGGGGAGATGCTGGGCTCACCCAAAGTGGGGCTTGAGCTCAGCAGAAGTGGGGTGTGGGCTTACCCGATATGAGACTCGAACTCACGAACCATGAGATCATGACCTGAGCCAAAGTCAGATGCTTAACTGACTGAACCACCCAGGCACCCCAGTTTCAAGGTTTAAAAGACTCAAGAACTCAGAGCACATACTCCTAAACTTTTTTAGCACCAAAACTATGAATGATACCAAAAGTGTCAGTGTCTTCATAAAGTTCTCTTTGTGCTTCAGCAGACATGGGACGAGGTCACTCAGTGGGTGGGACACAAAAACCCAGAGCTGAGGAGGTGCCCTCAAGAGGGCACATGGTTCCATGTGGCGTCTTAGCTGTAGAACAGGCCTGGCCAAGGTTGACCTGTCGACTTGAAGGCTCCAGCAGGAAGGATGGGGCCCTCCCTGGGCTCTCCAGCAACCCTTCACGGTCCCAGAACTTGCTGTGACAGGAGGGAATGTGGCATTTTAGGATGTCACTTGTCAATGAACAGTACCTCTCTGTGGAAATGGGGCCACCCGCTTCCCTTTGATTCCAGGAGTTTCGCAGCCAGACCAGGGCTTGCCGTGTTGGTATTGCCCACCCCGGAGCCTGGCAGGGCACCTGGTGAGTGGTTGGCTCTTGGATAAACGGTGCATGAGGAACATTCCGCCAGTAGTTTCCATACACGGTCTTCACCATCGAGCACATCTTCTGGGAACCGCGTGGCAACATCCAGTGCAGCTTTCCCAACTGAATCCCATGGTTTCCAGTACGAGGAACTCCCACCACACACTAGGTCTCATTCCACAGATCCAACTTTAAACGGGGGAAGAAAATTACAGGAAGAAGGGGCACGTGTTATGTGGGAGAACGTCCTTTGGAGTGAGACGTTCTGGAGGTTAGGAGTGGAAAGTTCTAGCTATTTGGTGTTAGTTTACATGCTCTTGTTGGCTTCTGTGGGTGAGTCAAGAAAATACTGCGACAGAGCAGAGGGAAGCAAAAGTTAGACTGAAAAAATTTTTTTAATGGTTATTTATTTTTGAGAGAGACAGTGCAAGCAGGGGAGGGGCAGACAGAAAGCGAGACACAGAATCCGAAGCAGGCTCCAGGCTCTGAGCTGTCAGCACAGAGGCCGACACGAGGCTCAACCCATGAACTTGGGAGATCATGACCTGCGCCAAGGTCAGATGCCCAACCGACTGAGCCACCTAGGCACCCCGTCTCCCTCCGCCCCCGCCCTTTTTTTTTTTTTTTTTTTAAAGAAAAGAGCAAGGTGCTGGGTTTGGGGGACCAAATTTAGCCAGAGGCGTTTTGAAGGAAAACTTTAAATGAAAGCCGTGCATAGTATTAGTAAGAACATTAACTGCAGTAAATAGAGGATTGCTAACTCTTCCTTTTTTTTTTTTTTTTTAAATATATTTGTTGTATCTCGTGAGTACTTGTAGCTCACATTTGGTAAGTACTTACTATGTGCTGGGCACTCAGTAAGTTCTAAGTGCACCTTTATCTCTATTCATTTATCCTCACAACAGCCTTCTGAGGTAGGTAACCATATTGTGCCAATCTTACAGGTGAGGACACGGAGGCCCTAGGAAGTCCCATGGCTCTCCCCGCGGATAGCACATGGCAGAGCTGGGGTATAACTCAGCTGACTGGCTCAAGTCTACCACTGAATTGCCATTCTACACAGCTTCTCCACTACTGTGTTTTCATGAGACTCATGTGTGCAAATTTTCTAATTGCTCCTTATTAATAAAGAGATGTATTTATTTCGTGGCGGAGGAGCCTACAGTGCGATGGTTTCAACCTTGGGGCCCAGACGAATGTGTTTAGATGTCTGGGACCCTGTTGCTGCTGCTGGGACCTTGTAGTATTGCTACTTGTCACTTACTGCTAAGTAACTCCTTGTTACCTTCAAGTATGAACTTGCTGATGTCTGCTGAGACCTGCATCAGAGGGCTTTCTGACAATATTGACATTACTACTGTTTCTCTTGGGTGTGGACCCTCTGGTGCTGACTGAGATGGGCGCTGAGGCCAAAGGCTTTCCCACAGACCCTGCAGGCATAAGGCTTCTCCCCAGTGTGAACTCTCTCATGCTGCATCAGATTTGCTTTCTGGGAAAAGGCTTTCCCACATTCAGCACACACGTAAGGCTTCTCCCCGGTGTGAATCCTCCGGTGAACAGAAAGGCACGAGCTCTGGCTGAAGGCTTTCCCACATTCCTGACAAACATAAGGCTTTTCTCCAGTGTGAACTCGCTGGTGAACAGAAAGGCATGAGCTCTGGCTGAAAGCTTTCCCACATTTCTGACAAACATAAGGCTTTTCTCCAGTGTGAACTCTCCGGTGTTGAAGAAGTTGAGCACCCAGGCTGAAGGTTTTCTCACAGTCACTGCATTTGTGGGGTTTCTCACCTGTGTGATCTCTCTGATGCTTAGAAAGGCACGAACTCAAATGGAATGATTTGTCGCATTCATCACACTCAAAGGACTTCTTTCCGGCGTCAGTTCTCTGATGCTGAGTAAGGCAGTTACCTTGGGCAAGGGCTTTGTCACACTTGCTATAGTTACAGAGTTTCTTCTCCTCAGTGTGAGTTAACTGATGTTCTGAGAGGTGTGCACTTTGGCTGAAGGTCTTTCCACATTCATTACATGTAAAGGGGTGCTCACTCTTGTGGGTGGCCTGATGTTTGGTGAGGGAAGTGCTGCGGATGAAGGCCTTCCCGCAGTCCCTACATTCATACGGCCTCACTCGAGAGTGGATGTTCTGGTGGCGAAGGAGCTGTGTACTTTTGCTAAAGGCTTTTCCACACTGGTCACACTCAAAGGGTTTCACTCTGGTGTGAACCCTCTCGTGCTGAGTCAGATATTTGCTGCAGCTGAAGGTTTTCTCGCATTTGCTACACTTAAAGTGCTTCTCGCCAACCCCTGGATGTTCTCTCCATTCTGAGTCCTGACTCAAGATACTCCCGCTCTCGCCAAGTGCTTGTTTTTCTCTGGCGTGAACACTCTGGTGGCATGCTAGGGTCGAGCTGCAGAAGAAGCGCTCGCCACACTCCTGACACTCGTGGAGGGTCTCCATAGCATGCATTTTCTGGTGTTGAACAAGGTATTCATTATGGCTGAAGGTTTTCTTGCATCTGGCACAGCAGTAGGACTCGCCTGTGGCGTGAACAGACTGGTGTCGAATCAGGTGGGAGGGCCGGCTGAAACTCTTGATGCACTGATGACACTTGTAGGGCCTGTAGCCGGTGTGAATCCTCTGATGTTCATTAAGGTGAGTGCTCCGGTAGAAGGATTTCCCACACTCATTGCATTTGTAAGGCTTCTCTCCACTGTGAACCCTCTGGTGGACCTTTAGGGTCGAGATATTCCTGAAGGGCCTCCCACACTGATCACACTCGTAAGGCTTTTCTCCGGTGTGAATGGACTGGTGTTCAGCGAGCAGCATGCTCTGCCCGAAGGCCTTCCCGCATTCCTGATGCTCAGAGGTAGTTTTCGTAGCATGGGTTTTTTGATGTTGGAGGAGGTATTTGCTGAAGTTGAAGGTCGCCTTGCATTTGGCACATTCATAGCGTTTCTGAGTGTGGGTCTGCTGATGCTGGGTGAGGTGAAAGGTTTGGCTGAAACCCTCGCCAGGCTCGTTACCTTTGTAGGACTCATCACCTGCATAGGGTTTCTGCTGCTCAGCAGGCTGTAAGCTGAGACCTGACGGAGGGTCACTGTCTTGATTCTTATGTGGTTCTTCTCCAGTGTGAATTTTCTGATGCCACAGAAAGTGTGTGCTCTGAGTGCAGGTTTTCCCGCCCTCGTTACACGCACAGGATTTGTAGTCTGTGTGAGTTGTCAGGGGCACAAAGAGGCAAGACCTCTGGCTGCAACCTTCCTCATACTCTTCGTGCACAGCGGGTTTCTCTTTAGTATGAACAATCCAGTGCTGGATGAGATGGTAACTCTGACTGAAGCTCTCCCCACATTCACTACATTTATACAGTTTCTCGCCTCCCTGGACAGGATCCTGCTGGCTCTGGTCTAAGTCACAGCCAAAGTCTTTCCCACGTTCCTGAGACTTAGCTGGGCTCTTTTCAGGAAGATCACGCATCACAGAATCCTCCCTCACGGAAAGGAGGGGCTCAGGACCTGGGTCTCTCTGGAGTTCGCGACTCCTGCATTCTGTGGGACTTCCCTTGTTGGTAACAACGTCAGACTTCAGAAGGCTTTCTGGATCTCCTAGCAAACTGTCTAACCAACTCTCACCTACATAGGCTTTCCCCAGACTGGAGTTCCCGAGGCCATCCTTGGACAAAGTCTCCATGATCTCCTGGGAGAGTCCTTCCTCCAAGAAGTCTTGTGCCAGAGGGCAGTTCTTGACTTCGGCCATGTCCGAGAGAGGGTAAGTGCAGGTGTCTCCCGTTCCCCGCGGCGAAACATAAGGAGCTGCAGGGTGAGAACACAGACAAGAGGGAGAACGGGTGATGGCTCCTCAGGAAGCCTGTCCCTCGAGGGGATGATGAAGGAGAAGGGGCCAAAGTGGTGACCCGGCTGGAACTGGCAGCACAGGAAACAGAGAGCCCATTTCCAAGATGGTTAAGTGGGGAGCTGGGCAGCCGCGGGGGCTCCACAGGGAAGGGGAGCCTCTTAGCAGATGCCGTTGCCCCCATCAGCCACGGCCCACTTCTCGGAGAAGGGCGCTGTTCAACGGGGAAGAAGGTAGAAATGATATAACTGCTGGAGGACAGATTTGGTTGGTAAAGGCGTGGCTACGCGGTTCTGGAAAGAGCATGTATTTCTTTTTTTAGTATTTATTTATTTCTTTATTTTGAGAGAGAGAAAGCGTGAGTGAGCAGGGGAGCGACAGAGAGGGAGGGAGAGAGAGAATCCCAAGCAGGCTCCATGCTATCAGCACTGAGCCCAGTGTGGGGCTTGAACTCACAAACCGTGAGATCATGACCCGAGCCGAAACCCAGAGTTGACGCTTAACCGGCTGAGCCACCTGGGCGCCCCCATATGTTGTAGAGGTGGCAGGGGTCCGTGCTGGTCACCTGCGCGCAAACACTGGTGTGCTCGTCGGGAGGCCACGGAGGGTCCGCATTTGCGAGCTCACGAGAGGTGAGCGGAGGCCCGGACTGAGCCACGCAGCCACCACGCTGTGGTCTCTGACTCAGGGGCCCTTCTCATGTTAATGACCTGACCGTGAGGAAAGTGTCCCGCGCCCCAGGGAAGGCCCCTGCCTCTGCCTTTTCCCACTGGGGACACGTCAACCAGCGTGACACCCTCGCTGCCTAACCTGTTCCCTCTAGAGGAACTGTGGCCTAGGAGAGAACGGAACAAATGCTCTTGGCTGCATTAAGGCCTGGGCTTGAGTTATTAGCAGATGTGGCCATCTGCTGTGCCCTCCGGGACAGACTTGTACAAACACAGGGTGAAACAGACTGGGGATGTATGGTGCTCAAAGGGCACAGGACATGAAGGTGGAGAGACTGACTCAGGGCACCAGGACAACCACATGCCGAACACTGAGGTAGACAAGACGAGGGCCCCAGCCCTGCCGGGATGAGGGGACAGAAGCCAGCACGTGGCAGAGGGGCAAGATGTCTAGGCAGACGTTTGGGGTCCGGATGGAAGTTCTAAAGACGGAGGGCAGACAAAGGGCCCTGTCCCACCGGCCCCCGCCCCACCCACTCACCAAGGCCCTCTGATTCTGGGCTTTCTCTGACCACGGCCTCCAGCTCTTCGCCACCATCTGGACAGGAGGTCAGTTTGGGTTTGCAGGGGTCTGCAGGGAGAGAAGAGCGCTGTCATCAACCAGGACACGGCAGGCCAGCCGACTGCTTAGCGGGAACCTTCTGGCTGTCCTGACCATCAGTGCTTTGTCCAGTGTACAGCTCGTGAGAGCCAAATGCCGCTCTAGGCAACTCCGGGGACACCTGCCCTGTAGGGTTCCCAGTCTGGTGGAGGAGAGAGACCCAGACAGTCACAGTCCAGGGTGATCAGAGCTGTGAAAGCCAGGGCCGGGGATACAAAGGACTTGCGACAGCTCTTGAGGGATGAGCAGCCTGCCAGGTGGAGAGGCACGCACCCTCTCATCCACCCACGGAGCCCACATCACCCAAGGCCTCTGTGGAATATGCTGGGTTCCCAGAGCCCAGGCGGTCCTGTGCCCTGCCCTCGGCAAACTACTCGAGGAAGGAAGCAGAATCCTAATCCTGGGGAACTGTGCTACCGTGGAGGAAAAGCGCCTTCTTGGCTTGAAAATGGAAAGGCCACGAGCCAAGCAATGCAGGCGCCTCTAGAAGCCAGAAAAGGGCAAAGGCACAAGACTCTTCCCTGGAGCTTCCAGAGGGAACAAGCCCTGCCAACAGCCTGACCGCAGCCGGGTCAGACCCGTTTCAGACTTCCGACCTCCACAACCGTCGGAGAATAAACGCGTTGTTTTAAGCTGCTGTTTGTGGCATTTCTAAGAGCAGCCGTAGGAAGCTAATACGCTGCTTGGACATACACACAAGCGTGTGCGGGGGCTCAAGGGAGACGTGCCTATACTGTGGGATGTAGTTTAGAAATAGAAAAGACGCTGAGGTCTGAGCCGCCCCGAAGCTGCTTCTGCCGCACATGCTCAGTAGAGTTTAGAGAAAAATCTGGGAGGCTGGCCCTCAGCTGGTGTCTGGGAACCTGGATCTCGGGAGGGTTCCAGCATTCCCGAACAGAGGGGCCCCCCGTGCCTCAACTATCATGCTGAACACCTGCTTTCCGGCTGGGAGTCTAGAATTTTGGTACTTTCCAGGCAGAGGGTGCCTGTGTGACCAGCTCCAATAAAAACTGTGGGTGCTGAGTTTCCAGTGAGCATCTCCAGTAGACATTTCACACCATTTGTCCCTCATTACGATCGTGTGGGACTCCACGCAGGGAGAGGGCTCTGGAGGCCGGCTCTGGTTTCCCCTTTGCCGCCCATGCTGTGTCCTTTCTCTGTAACATGTCACGGCCGTGAGTACGACCACATGCTGAGTCCTTCAAGTCCCCTCCTCGTAAGTCACTGAACACAGGGTACTTCCGGGAACCCCCGCATAGCTGGGAAGGTGACTTCTCTTTGGACCTCGTTTTTAAAAGGACCAGCAAAACAGGGAGTCGGACTTGTGGGGTGATGGCAGGACCGAAGGCCAGTTCTAAGCGCTGACCCAGCATGAGACCCGGCTCCTGAGCCGGTGACTCCTGCTACTCGTTCGTTTACTGAGCCACCATTCAGTGAGTCCCCACCCTCAGGAAGTGCCCGTCCCAGCAGAGGGAGACAGAGTATAAAATGGGCAGTTCGAAAGCGCAGGAGTCGTGGGCCGGTGGGGCACGGGACAGAGGACTTGCTAACAGGTCGCGGTAGAAGTCTTAAAAAAGGAAAGCCCAGAGGCAGGGAGGGGGCGAGACAGGAAGGCAAATGCAAAGACCCTGAGCGTCAGCCCCACAAGGACGAAGAGGAAAGCGCTAAGGAGGCCAGAGTGGCAGGCGGGTGGCTGATGGCGTTTCTCAGCCTCGGCACTAGTGACACTAGTGACATAATCCTCGGCTGTAGGGGCTGCCCTTGCATTCCCGGACATGTGGCGGCGACCCTGGGCTCTACCCATGAGACGCCAGGTGCACACCCCCTGCTCCTAAGTGCAGACCAATCAAAAAGGTCACCAGGCACTGCCAGTGCCCCCGGGGGGGGGGGGGGCAGAATTGGCCAGCCGAGCACTGCTGGGCTACATCATGCCAGCTCTGAGGCTTTCAGGAGCCGAGAATTTATCCTGTGGGTGACAATAGCCAAAAGCAGGGCAGGGACCGGGCCGCCGGGGCTGGAGTGGACACTCACTCAGCAGGAAAAGGTTCTGGTAGTTGTCCAGCGCCGTGTCCCAGAACAGGTCCCCCTGGTCCAGCCCCAGCTGCTCCCAGTCCTCCAAGGTGAAGTCCATGGCTACATCCCTGTGGGTCACAAATTCCTGAAATGTGATACACTGTCAGTGACCGTGGGACTGGGGTCAGCGATGGACCCAACGGCTCACTTGATGCACCCTGCCCTCCATGTACTAGGTCTTTGACAAAAATCTTCTCGTGGGAGCCCTGAGACATAGGACACCGGGCATCCCCATATTTTGTAGGCAAGATATGGAGTTTCGGAGAGGGGACGTGCGTTCCCCTTAGGGTCACACAGGCAGGACTTAAATGCACGTCGGCCTGTTCCTAAAATCTACTTACTTTGGCTTTTGCTTTTTAGCGTTCATTCAAGATTTTAAGTTTTTACTATGGAAATTTTCTAACACACACAGTAGAGATCTGCACGTAACAGAAACCCGCCGTGGGTTTCTATGTTTGTGCTTGATTTTACAATACAAATATTCTTAAAAAAGTAAGCAAATTGATTAAGCATATTCTAACCAGGATCCTCCTCTGGCCACTACGTGGAAAAACATAAAAGGTGGAAAGGCAGAGGCAGGGAGACGAGGAAAAAGGTGAATTCCATGATTCAGGCGAGAAAGGAGAACAGGGATGGAAGGGGTGTGAAAAGGTGAGATATGGCCTTTTTTTTTTAAACGTTTATTTATTTTTGAAAGAGGGAGAGAAAGAGAGAGAGCGCGTGTGCACAAGTGGGGGAGGAGCAGAGACAGAGGGAGACACAGAATCCCAAGCAGGCTCCAGGCTCTGAGCTGTCAGCACAGAGCCTGACGTGAGGCTCGAACTCACAGACCGCGAGATCATGACCTGAGCCAAAGCTGGACGCTCAACTGACTGAGCCACCCAGGTGCCCCAAGATGTGGACATTTTGACACTGCTGGGGACAACGTCTCCCAAGAGAGCAAATGTAATGAAAGACAGACAGGAGCCCAGACATCCGTAAGATTTTAGCCTGAGCACTGGAAGGACAGAGCTGCCGCTGCCTGAGACAGGGGAGAAGCAGGTTTTGGGGCACAGTGTGAGTCTGGTTTGGTACAGGTTAAGTTCGAGATACCCTTTTAAACCTTAGACATCATGGTTCCCCAAAGACATCCACATTCTAATCCCCAGAACCTGTGAATGTCACCTTGTATGGCAAAAGGGACTTCCCAGGTGTGACAAGTTAAGGATCCTCAGATGGGGAGGTTACCCTGGATGATCACAGTGGCCCCTGATTGTCACGATCATGACAATCTCATATCTTTTTTTTTTTTTCTTGTACCTTTATAAGAGGCAGAAGGGGGGTGCCTGGGTGGCTCAGTCGGCCATCCGACTTCGGCTCAGGTCATGATCTCACAGTACATGGGTTGGAGCCCCACGTCGGGCTCTGTGCTGACAGCTCAGGATCTGGAGCCTGCTTCGGATTCTGTGTCTCCCTCTCTCTCTCTGCCCCTACCCTGCTTGTGCACTCTGTCAAAAATAAATATTTAGGGGGTGCCTGAGTGGCTCAGTTGGTTGAGTGGCCGACTTCGGCTCAGGTCATGATCTCGTGGTCCGTGAGTTCAAGCCCCGCGTTGGGCTCTGTGCTGACAGCTTGGAGCCTGGAGCCTGTTTCAGATTCTGTCTCCCTCTCTCTGACCCTCTCCCGTTCATGCTTTGTCTTTCTCTGTCTCAAAAATAAATAAACGTTAAAAATAAATAAATAAATAAATAAATAAAATAAATATTTAGAAAAAAAATGAGACAGAAGGAGTCAAAGGTAGGAGAAGGTGATGTGATGACAGAAGCAGAGGTTGGAGTGACGTGGCCACGAGTCAAGGAACACAGGCATCTCTAGAAGCTGAAGAGGCAAGGAAGGGGTTCTCCCCTGCAGCCTCCAAAAGGAAGGAGCCCAGCTGACACCTTGGCTTCATACTTCTAGCCTCCAGAGCCAAGATAATAAATTTCTATCATTCAAGGCACTTTGTTACAACAGCCCTAGCAAACAAATACGGTGTTACCCCGCCAATAACATGTGAGCTCATGACGGCAGGGACCACATCAGTTGGTTCCCTAGCGAGTAGACCCAGCACCCAGAACAAAGCCTTCATGTAGGAGGCATGTGGGGACATGGTGATCCTGGCAGCTGTTTTGGGACAAGGGAAGGAGTTCATCAAGGATGGAACCAATAGGAGGTGGGGCTGAGAGATGGGGACAATACACTGGGTCTCGATCACACTGAGTGGGCTGGCGGATCAGGCCGGCTCTGGCCTTTCTGGTTATGTGTTCTATATAATCCATTGACTGTTTAAATTGCTTTGAGCCAAGTGTTCTGTTACTTGTGGCTGAAACTGTTGCTGTCTATACCCGGTCAGAAGGGATCAGCCAAAGAGGCTTTGTCAGCAGGAGCCAGATCAGAGAGCCCCAAGAAGCTTCCTTCCCTGGACTCCTTGATTTTGCTGGAAATAGCGGTGGGGGTGTGGGAGGACCCTGGTCTTGATCCGTGGGGCACTGGGGAGCCACAGAGAGTTTTATACAGGACAGTGACAAGGTCAGAGCATGTATTCGTTCAACAGTCATTTCTCCCGTGTGCCAGACCCCTCGGAGGATGCTGGAGGCAGAGAGGTGTCAAACCCATTCCCTGGCCTACAGGGGACACCCAGGGATGCTGACAGTGAGCATAAGGAGATAGGGCTGTGACAGAGGGCAGTATCCAGGACTGTGTGGCCAGGGACGGGCATGAGGACATTGCCTTGGAGTCAGGAAAAGCTTCCTGGTTGGGGCAGATATTCAAGTTGGGTCATTAAGGATAAGCAGGTATCGGTGGTAGAGGAAGGTTTTCATTCATCATTCAAGAAACACCTCAAGGACCGCTGTGTACTGGGCCCACGCTGGTCCCTGGGGGCCCAGAGGCGAGGCCCAATCAGTACCTGTCTCCAAGGAGCACCTCGTCTGGTGGGGCTGATAGACGGGGGCAGGGGACAACCACAGCCAGGTGATTTGTGCTATGATGAGGCCGGAGCAGGGAAGAGCTCATTGCCCATGCAAGGTGGGGGCTGAGCTGGGTCTTGAAGGCTGCGTAAGACCGGCCGGAGATGGCGGGTAGGGTATTCTAGCAGAGGGAGGAGCCCGAGCAAAGGCTGGGAATCTGACAACCACAGTGTAACAGTTTACCACCAGGCCAGGAAGGGAGTTTGGGTTATGGAGGGAACCGGAGGAGACGCTGAGGAAGGCGGCAGGACTCAGGTCGTACAGGACTGGGCTGGGAAACCTGGGTTTGATCTTCTAAGCAGAAAGGATGCCTGGAAGGGTGCTGAGCAGGAGAGCGACAGCGTAACAAGAGGATCACCTGGGGGTCACCGTGGGTCAGTGAGCCCAGAATAAAGGCCGGCCGGCCATGCAGCCTCAGGGCATGGGGCCTGGACAAGGGGCCCTCGACTCACCTTGGTGGTAGCCGACTGGGACTCGGTGGCCGGAGTTCTCACTTAAGATCCCTCTCCGTCCCCTCCATGTTCCTGTCTGGCAGAGCCGCAGGAGACACAAGGGAGCCGGGAGAAAGTCTCCCTTCCTTCTAGGGCTGGCTCCCTGGCCATGCCGGATGAGCCCCCAGAATGTCCGGAAGTAGGAGGATGAGTCAGGATGGGAGTCTCCCTGCGGGGATCACAACAACACTTCTGTATCGGCCGAAACTACTCCACGCCCCTCATTTCCACTGTGCTTCGGGGCCCACAGGCAACTTCATGACCCTTCTTGGCACTTATTACAGTCAATAAATCAACGTTTGGGAGAGGTGGCGATTAAGGTCGGTCACCTGGGTGGGACCTTCGGTCTTGCTCGCGACCGTGTCTCAGCACGACACGACCCTTGACGTACAGTAGGCACTTTTGGAACGTTTGTTGGCAGAACACAGTGTCTCTCCAACTGAACCCCCAGGATGAGGATTCTGGGTTCTTTTTCTTTTTTTTAACGTTTATTTATTTTCGAGAGAGAAACAGGCAAAGAGAAGGAGACGCAGAATCCGAAGCAGGCTCCAGGCTCCTAGCTGTCAGCAGAGGCCAACGTGGGGCTCGAACTCGTGAACTGTGAGATCATGACCTGAGCCGAAGTCGGACGCCCGGCCGACTGAGCCACCCCAGGCGCCCCAGGATTCTGGGATTCCTGATTACTGGCTCTAGAATTTGAGTCCAGGTGAGCTGGCCTCCAAAAATTTTACTATTTTTTCAACAGTAGCAAGATTCCTCCAACTTTTTTTTTTTTTAAACATGACCCACAGTAACAAAGACATATACCATGACTGTCCATTCACACACAAAACGAAAACAAAACTTCACAAAATAATACTGAATCTTACAAAGTAGAATGTGCTACGATCTTTTCTATTCTAGTCTCTTTCACTGTACTTCATTTAAAAAAAAAAAAAATTATGGCCAGGACACCTGGGTGGCTCACTCGGTTAAGCGTCTGACTCTTGCTCACGGCTTAGGTCATGATTTCACAGTTTGTGAGATCGAGTCCTGCACTGGGCTCTGTGCTGACAACCTGGAGCCTGCTTGGGATTCTCGATCTCCCTCCCTCCCTGCCACTCCTCTACATGTGCCTTCTCTAAACAAATAAACATTAAAAAAAAAATTATGGCCACTGCCCAGTGAGTTATTTTCATGACCCATAATATACAAAACACTGTACCATGGGGCCTTTTTTTTTTTAATATTTATTTTGAGAGAGAGAGAGAGAGCATGCGTGCGTGAGAGTGGGGAGGGGCAAAGCGGGCTCTGAGTTGTCAGCACAGAGCCTGACGTAGGGCTCCAAAGACCTGAGCTGAAGTCGGACATTCAACCAACTGAGCCACCCAGGTGCCCTGTACCATAGGGCTTCTTACACGTTGGTAGCTACTGTGAATTTCCTAAGTGGCACATTATCTACAGAGTGATGAAAACACTCCGTATCACAAAGCAGCAGGATGATTTAACGTCAGGTCCACAACTGTTAAGCTTCTAGGGACAGATGTGCTTTGAAATTCAGAAATTTTCTGATTTTTATTAAAAAAATTTTTTTAATGTTTATTCATTTCTGAGAGAGAGGGGGAGACAGAGAGAGAGAAAGAGAGCGCGCGCGCACATGGGGGAGGGGCAGAGAGAGCTGGAGACACAGAATCCGAAGCAGGCTCCAGGCTCTGAGCTGTCAGCACAGAGCCCGATGCAGGGCTCCAACTCACAAAAATGAGATCATGACCTGAGCCGAAGTTGGACACTAAACTGACTGGGACACCCAAACACCCCCCAAGAAATTTTCTGATTTTTAAAAAGGTGATACACACACACACACAAATATATTTCATTAAAATCACAGTGCAGTGTGGGGGTGCCTGGGTGGCTCAGTCAGTTAAGCGGCAGACTTCAGCTCAGGTCATGATCTCACGTTTCGTGGGTTTGAGCCCCGCGTCGGGCTCTGTGCTGACAGCTCAGAGCCTGGAGCCTGCTTCAGATTCCGTGTCTCCCTCTCTCTCTGCCCCTCCCCCGCTCATGCTCTGTCTCTCTCTGTGTCTCAAAAATAAAGATTAAAAAAAAAAAAAAACTAATTAAAAAAATAAGAAAATAAATCACAGTGCAGTGTGGGCCAGGCAGCATTTTGTACTTGAACACCTCAATATTTTTAGAGTGAAGGGTATAGATATTCTCTCTAGGTAGGATAATGAAAGGTTATAAATCCCAGTAGTTCTGGTCAGGTCTGGACACCAAACTTCTGGAAAAAGTGATCTTCCGGGCTTTCCAGATTTTGATTGCAGGTAAGGTGATGTGGCAGACGTGTTAAGTGCTAACGTTTACTCAACAGTGACTTTCCTCACATGACAGAGGTTAAGTCTCGCCTTGAGGGTGTAATTTGGTCCACAGATACGGTTTTTTGCTCACAGTGCTGGTGGATAGCAGGTTTTGAGAGAAAATTATTTTAAGTAGTCTCAACCTTGAAAACTGGGAAATTGAGCATGGGGCCTGCTTAAGACTCTCTCCCCCCCCCCCCCCCCACGGGGGGAAAAAAAAAAAAAAAGGAAAAAAAAAAACAAAAACGATTTCCAGTTTCTGCCAAATTCTAGGATTTGGCTCACCGAGTCTAACAAAGCTGTTAGCTGGGGCCTAAAGTTACCCCCCTTAAGTGGGGCAAGTGCTCCCTGATGCCCCACAGCTCTCCGGCCCCCCCCCCCCCCCAGGCGGTTCTCTCTTTTACCTAATCTGCCTCACCCTCATAGACATCTGAGTTTCGGACCTCTGTCTACAGTTTCCAAATCACGTTCTGTCCATATCTCATACACTCTGAGCCCTGGGACAGAACAAACTGGAGCCCTACTGTGAGGCTCAAGGTCACCCAGCCTCTCAGAATGAACTTGAGCCAAACAATTACAGGACTGGCAAATCCAGCGCTCTAGAATTGAGAACTCTTGCTGCTTCTCAGTGTGGGACCAGAGCAGATCATTCACCCTTGGTTTCCACGTGTACGAAATGGGACAAGTAAAACAGATCCACAGCCCCGCAGCTGTGATTCTAAAAACCAAAACAGCTCTGAAAAGCAGAACCTTATTCATTCGTAAATTGGCGGCAAAACTGAACCCGAACTGCCACAGGCTGTATATAGTGTGAATATTCACGCCTTTCCCCGGGCAGAAATCATCGATTTCCAAGAACTGCCCCAGATCGCTCTGAGGCGTTGCCTAACTATGAAATAGGCACCCTATTAACTTTCCAAACTCTGATAAACTGTGATTCCCGAAGTGCTCCCGGTGCCAAGGGAGCCGATAAAACCGAAGAACCGCGCTTGGCGCTGCTGCGGAGATTACAGGAGGAAATCCGAGTACAGCGCGGCGCCTGGCGCCCAGCAAGTGCTCAAATGTGAAATGCTTCGCCCTTCTCAAGAACTCCCATTCATTCATCCCTCCAGATCTGCCCGATCAACTTCAGGCAACCGAACCCCTCCTTCGGCTTCCATCTCCTCACTCAAAAGTAAATGTAACCTCTCCTCTCAGGGCTGCCGGTGAGGACTGGAAACCACTTCAGCGACAGCCCGGCCCAGAACACGCTCCGAACAGAGAGCGGTCAAGACCCCACCTGGACACCCACCGCCCCCAGAAGGCGCGCCCTTTGCCGAAGTCACCCCGTGGGCATTCCGTCACCCCTCAAGAAGAACCGAGCCCCCAAGCCTTGGGAGTACTCAGTGACCCCACCTGCGGCGTCGCCTCACCTCTCAAGACTGCCGTCCGTCGCGTTAACAGAAGCGACTCCCGCCCAGAGGAAGACGCAGACCCAACTCCTCCCACTCGCGCCTTGTAACAACTTCCGGCGTCGCGAGAACTTCCTCGAGCTCCTCCACCCAGGAGCCTCCGCGCCAACGGGACTCGGTTTCCCAGAAGGCTGTGCTGACGCCTATCTCCGCTTATCTGTGTTTCTTTCCCCGCCCTCTTCTCTGGCCGCTGAGCACTGGAGGAAAGAGAGTAGAAACAAAATCGGGACCAGGTAGCATGTGGGAATTGCAGTCCAGTTTTTACCCAGTTAAAGGACAAGCTAAGCAGCGTACTCTGGTTTGAAGCAGACGGCGGGTTGCCATGGAAACGCGTTGAGGCGACGCTTGGAAGCAAGGGGCGGAGTTTGAGGCGGGAAAATTACAAGACTTCTCTCTGATAGGCGGAGAGATGCTTCATAGTTCACTCCTCCTTACCATTGGGTCACGTTGGCACATGCGCAGTAGAACCAGAAACCCTCCAAAAGAGGGTGGAATGGGGGTGGGCGATGAGGAAATAATCCCTCCCGGTCACTGCCCGAGGGCAGTCCGGAGGCCAGCAGCGCCTGCGCGGGCGCTGTCCTTCCTCGGGTCGAGGATGCGCGCGCAGCGCTCTCCGCCTCCCGGAAGTTTACGCGGGACAACTAAGAAGGTGAGTCCTACTTCCGCGAAGGGTCGGAGAATCTGGCCGCAGATACCTGGCTCCCAACCCCGCTCACGAAGTCCAGAGGTGAGGGGAAAGTGAGGCGGAGAAGGGAGAGGTCTCCTGATGCAGTGACCACAGTTCGGTCGTGCTGCCTGTGACGTCAGCACGACCCTTTGTGGGAGACGGAGGCCCCCGGGCTGGGGGTCTCTATGAAAGAAGCTTCTTGTCGCCGCGATTACTGATCTGTCCTTGCAGCCCTCTCAGGCCCCTGTGGGGTCTTGGCGGGTGTGGCTACGACGGAGATGGGCGGGGCTCATAGGGAGCTTGTCGGCCGTCCTGTCTTGACACGACGTCATGCCCGATTTTTTGGGAGGGCGGGGCCTAGGCGAGTCGTGGTCATCCAGAAGACTGTCCCTCCTTCCCTGAGGTGGATGGAGTCTAGTAGCCTTTAGCTCTTTTGCTGTACAATGGCTGAGAACCTCCTAGGAGGGACGCAATTCTTAACAGATAGCAAATGTTCAGTAAATATTGGTTGAACAAATCAAATAAACGGGTGAATGGATGATAAAGACTGGCCTGAGCGTTGGAGCCTTGGGTTTAAGTCCTGAACTAGCCATGTGACCTTGGACAGGTGACTTTACTGTGAAACTGCCTTCTTCCATCCATATTTATTGAGCGTTTACTGTAACACTACCTCCATCTGACCTACTAAACAGTTGCTCATTTGTTTATTAATCTCATCCTCTGCCACTAGAATGTGAGCTTCCTCAGGTCAAGGGCCTCGTTTGTTTCCTTTGCTGCTGTATCCCCAGTGGTTAGCACATATTAGGAGTTCGGTGAGTGATTATTGAGTGAGTGAATGAACTTAGTACTTGCGGGCTACATAGCCAGTGATCAGTAAACATTAACCATTATCTTTCACTTATATGTGAAATGGGCCCGAGTCAACCTCTCCACTTTTATTCACTTACAGGACTCTTCTAAGATGGAGTTTCCAGCCCAGGGAATCTGAAGGCCAGACTGTGACCCCATTAAGGTACCATCCCCTCAGGGACAGGCCCCCTTATAGCTTATTCCCCACCAACAGCCTGCTCCTGTTCGGCCTCCTCTGTGTTGCTGCTGTCAGACTTCACTCCCAGGAGGAAAGTTATCATGGATGTGACAGGGTCACTGGATTAGGTGCTTGCCCCATCCTAGAGGCCATCTTTAGCCAAGGGCACTTGGCACGGAGGGAAAACTCCACTTAAGGCAAAACCACTTAACACTGTAAAGCCCGAAAGACCCCAAAAAACAAAAAAACTGCCAAGTCTTAGGGGTGCCTGGGTGGCTCAGTCGGTTAAGCGTCTGACTCCTGATTTCAGCTCAGGTCACGATCTCACAGTTTGTGAGTTCGTGCCCCGTGTTGGACTCTGTGCTGACAGCAGGGAGCCTGCTTAGATTCTCTCTCTCTCCTTCTCTCTCTGCCCTTCCCCTGCTCATGTGCGTGCATGCTGTCTCTCTCAGAATAAATAAATTAAAAAAACAAAACAAAACTAAAGTCTTAGTTTGCTAGTCAGATGAGGCCAGACTATGCTGCATTAGCAGCAGCCCCCATATCTCAGTGGCTGAACCCAAATTCAAGTTTGTCACGGGTACAAAGCCTGGAACCACTCTTCAGGGTAGCCGCCCTCCAGGCCATTTTGATCTTGTGGCTCCAGCGTCACCAGAGGGGCTTCAGGTGTGCAGTGGCCTGAAGCGAGAAGAGGAGTGACTCCTCTAGCTCACCAAAAATGCTCACCCATGTTTATCCCTTCGAGAAGAGAGATCTGTCCATTCAGATGTCAACCAGGACAACAAATTAAGTGCCACAACCAACCTCCAGGTTTCCTTAAAAGACACTTGGCAACAGCCTTTGCGGTCTGACATCGTACACAGCTCCTTGGTGGGAGTTGAAGGAAAGGCAGTTTTCTACCACAGTGTGGTTTCTGCTCTTCTGCAGACCAAGGGGAAGCACAACCCTCATCTCCTCTGGCTGCGATTTCTTTCCTGAGCTCTTTGGACGGCCTGTGACTTTCAAGGGCAAGCACTGGAAGTCCATAAGTCAGCACCAAGTGGAAATGGAGAAGCCTGGGAGGCGCGGAACTTCCGGAAAGGGAAGGGGCAGAAGAGAAGGACTGACAACTGGAATGTAAATTGGATACGGGGCATGATCCGGTCATAAGAGCCACTAACATAAAAGGCTTTCCGGGGGCCAGGCCCTGTTCTCAGCGCTTGATATAAATGTATTCATTTAGGCCCCAGCAACTACTCTAGCGGTCAAAAAAAGTACTGTTAGAAGCCGCATTTTACCATTGGGCAGACTGGGGCACAGAGAGGGTAAGTAACATGCCCGGCATGTAGCGGATATGGAACCGAAATCCAGGAGCCTGGAGCCAGAGCCAGACTTTAAGGACTCTCCTGTTTACAGGTGCAACAGACACCAAGCTCTACGGTGAATACAGGAAAAGGGGTTTGATCAGACTGACCCAGACACAAAAAGATAGTTATGGCATGATCTCACTTCTAGGTGGAATCTAAGAAAAAAAAAAAAAAAAAAAAAAAAGCCAAACTCCTAGTAACAGAGAGTAGAATGGTGGTTACCAGAGGCTGTGGGGAAAAAGATATTGATCACAGGGGACAGACTTTCAGGGCATCTGGCTGGCTTCAGTTGGAAAAGCAGACGACTCTTGATCGCAGGGTCGTGAGTTCGAGCCCCACGTTGGGCGTGGGGCCTACTTTTAAAAGAAAGTGTTGGGGAGGGGACAAACTCAGTTATGATTAACAAATTCTGGAGACCGTAGCAACTGTAGTCAATGATAATGTATCAAATACCTGAAATTTGCTAAGAAAATGGATCTCAAGGGTCCTCACCACCCACACAAAAATAGTGGCAGCTATGGGTGGTCACGGATATGTTAATCAGGCAGTTGTGGTAACCATTTCACAATATGGACAAATTGCAGCACATTGTGTGGTACGCCCCACATATGTACAATTTTTGTTTGTCAAAAATAAAAGAGGAGAGAACTTTCTCTTGCGAGGTGACATGAAGTCACGAGCAAACTTACTTTGGCTTGTGTTTCCATAGCCAGTTGGTAATCAGTACTGTATGCCAAGTCTTACAATAAAGGGCGAAGGAAATAATCTTACTTTCTTTTGCTATTTGAGATTTATAAATAGGGACACCTGGGTGGCTCAGTCGGTTAAGCCTCCGACTTCGCTCAGGTCATGATCTCCCGGTCCGGTCCATGAGTTCGAGCCCCACCTCGGGCTCTGTGCTAAGAGATCAGAGCCTGGAGCCTGCTTGGGATTCTGTGTCTCCTTCCCTCTTCGCCCCTCCCCCACTTGTGCTCTGTCTCTGTCTCTAAAATTAAACATTTTTTAAAAAGTTTAAAGTATATAAATAAATAAATAAACAAATAAAATACATCTACTTAAAAAATAAGTAAAATAAAATATATCTACTTGAGGGGCACCTGGCTGGCTCAGTTGGTAGAGCACGTGACTCTTAATCTCGAGGTCATGAGTTCGAGTGTCGTGTGGTGTAGGGTTTACTTAAAATAAGAAAAAAAAGAAACAATAAATTAAAAAAAAAAAAAAGTAAAATATATCTACTTGAAGTACCCATAGCACTGGCATCCTTGTTGATTTTCTCTTCTTCGCTTAACTAGTTTAATCCTGTTTTTATGGGTTGACTTGTGTCCCTCAGAATTCCATCATGTGGAAACCCTGACCCTGAGTACCTCAGAATGTGGCCGTATTTGGAGATAGGGCTTTTAAAGAGGTAATTAAGTTAAAACGGTGTTGTTAGGGTAGGCCAGCCACAGTCTGAATGTTTGTGTCCCCCTCCCCCAAAACGCATATTTTGAAATGCTAATGCCCAATGTGATGGTATTAGGGAGAGGAGCTTTTGGGGAGGAGGGTAGGTCATGAGGGTAGAGCAGTCACTAATGGGATCAGTATTCTTTTGAAGGAGACCCCAGATAGCTCCCTAGCCCCTTCCACCATGTGGGGACTGAGGAAAAATTGTCAGTCTGGACCCCCAAAGGCCTTCACCAGAACTCAACCATGGTGGCATTTTGACCTCGGACCTCCTAGTCTCCAGAACTCTGAGGAATAGGTTTCTGTTTTTCATAAGCCACGCAGTCTGTCATATTTCAATATCGCAGCCCAAACAGACCAAAGCGGGGCCCTAATCCCATATGACTGGTTCCTTACAAGAAGAGATTGGAACGCCGTCAGGGGGACGGCCATGTGAACACAGAAGGCAGCCATCTGTGAGCCAAGGAGAGAGGCCCCAGAAGAAACCGGCCTTGCTCACACCTTGATCTCCGACTTCTGGCCTCCAGAGTTCTGAGGAAATAAATTCTGTGGTTCAAACCCCGCAGGCAGTGGTGTTTGGGTACAGCAGCCCGAGCAGACGAATACACCTGCCGTGTCCTCCTTTTTAATAGGCTCTGTGTGTACCTTTGGTTTTGATTTTTACAAGTGTTAGGAAATATCCCAGAGACACACAAAGCCTAAAGGATAATGTCAACACCTGTGTCTCACTAAGTCAGGATAAGACAGGCTGTTTGCAGTAGCGGATGCTACGGTCCTTGGGGCTTAATGCAACATGTATTTATTCACTGATCATGAGATTCCAGCGTGGACCCGACAGCCCTCCTTCATCTTGTAGCTATGCCAGGGGAGTGATGCGGCCTCCGGGGCCATGCGTGCTGAGAAGGGGTGGATGGAGGGGGTCCTCTGGCTCTTAACTGCCTCAGCTGGGAATTGACTTCCACTCACACGCCATTGACCAGGATTAGTTATGTGGCCCCGGTGTAACCGCAGGGGACCCCCAGGAAGGGTAGGGGAGCACGTGGATATTTGGTGAGCATTCACGGTCTCTCCCAAACCAATTGTGTGTTTCAAGAAACAAACATCGGAAGTACAGGGGAAGACCCTCAGTGCTTCAGTGACCTGAGCGGTTCTGCGTAACTTTCATGGACTCCAAGGAATTCCCGTATCTTCTGTGAAACCTGCAGTTTCGCATTGCATTTTTCTGCTTTTGACCTGCCCTGGGCCATTAGGGGAGAGATGGGTGGCTAGAAGCTGGATGCAGTGGCGGAGGCGGGGGGGGGGGGGGAATTTGTTTTAGAAGTGTCCACTTCCTGGGGAAGCGCCCAACTCTTGGTTTCAGCTCAGGTCATGATCTCACGGTTTGTGAGATCAAGCCCCACGTCAGGCTCTGCGCTGGTAGCACAGAGTCTGCTTGGGATTGTCTCTCTCCCTCTCTCTCTGCCCCTTCCCCATTCTCTCTCTAAATAAATAAATACGTTAAAAAAAAAATAGAAGTGGTCACTTCCTAAGAGAGTATATTCCAATGTAGTAACTTTTCTCCCTTTTGCAATGTTGTCACCAGGGGGAGCGCAGATGAACTACTCACTGGCAGTGGGTGAAGTTTTGCTTTCAGCTCCCTGTTCCCTCCCCCACCTTTTGTTTTCTAGCATGATCACTTTCTGTCCAAACTGTGGCAAAAATATCGAAGCGACATTCAAATTCTGCCCCTACTGTGGGAAACCTTTGCCTGTGGAGGAGCATGAAGGGTGCCAGACCTTTGTCAGACCGCTTACGTCATCCATCCGAGGTAAGAACCAGCCCTTTGAGGGGTGACGAGTGCATGTGTGCATGCTTCGGGGGAGGAAGGCCGGAAACCTTTGCAGCCTGTCTGACCCGGCATTGATCCTGGGGCTGCCCAGGACTCAGACTCTGTCTACACTCAGTTTCCTGGCATCTGATCGGCCCCTGGGTTTTCAAGTTGACAACTCAGGGGGTGCCTGGCTGGCTTGGTCAGTGGAGCATCCGGCTCTTGATTGCGGCTCGTGGTTAGCAGGATCAAGCCCCACGTCCAGCCCTGTGCTAACAGGGCAGAGCCTGCTTGGGACTCTCTCTCCCCCTCTCTCTCTCTGCCCCTGCCCTGCTCGCGCACAGTGCATTCTCTCTCTCAAAATAAATAAACACAAAAAAATAAAAGAGAGGAGGAAAAAAATAAAATGAAGGGATAGTTTGCTTAGGTATTTAGGTGACCGAAGAAGCGAGGTTTGGCTCTGGGGATCGGCGGGAAGAGAGTGGTTGAATGTGCCCTCAGGGTTTTCCAGTTTAGGGTTCCCTGGAAAAGGCCTTTGTAATTTCAGTCTGCATCCTGTCTTCCTTTCTCCAGGCTCAAAGAGAAAGAGGAACACCAGTTCTGAAAGCTCTTCCAAGAAAGTGAGATGGTCTAGCACTGTCACCTCTTCCTCGTCATCCGTCTTCTCTGATGGTGACAGTTCTGGGTCTGAAGATACCTTGAGACCCTGCGAGAGACCCAAAGGTGAGAGTTGGGGTCAACCTGGCCTGACTAGACGGGGAAAAGGTGGGTCACCGGACAGTATTTGGGGCATCCTTCCCCTGCCCGGGCATCCCCTACCCCGCCTGGACCCTCATTGCAGCATCCCTAGCCTCCAGTCCGTCTACACACAGCCAGAGCCGCCCCTGTTCCCACCTGTGCATAGCCTCCTGCCTCCTATCGCCCCTCCAGCCCCAGCTCTTCATCCTGGCATCGAGGGGCAGCTCTCTAGGAAGCCTTTCCTGAGCACCACAGGCTAGATCAAGGCTGCCTCGTCTCCCTCTCTTTGCCCTCTTAGCCCCCAGTGCCAGTGACACCCTCATTTGAGCACATGTCTCCTCCAGGCTCCATGGCCCTTTCTGCCTCACTTGCTAGACTGAGAGTCCTGTGTGGGCAGGGACCAGGTAGACTCATGTGCATAGGCCTGGAGCCAGCCGACGAGCCTGGGAGTCTTGAGGACCGTGTACCCTCTCCTTCCTAGTGGGCCCTTGGATCTAAAGTCACAGCCCCCAGTGCCTCCCCTCTGTCCCTTGTTGTCTCCAGGCCCCTCTGCCTCTTGCCATTCTATGCCTTGGGTGGATGGTGGGTGGGAAGAATGGAGTAGATAATATCTCTTCTTGTGTCGTTGTCTCTCTCCTCCCCATTGCCCCCCATTCTCTTGCCAGTCTGGGAGCCTCTCAAGGGCAGGGCCTCTGTCTAACAAATTTCTGACTCTTTATATTCAGCACAGGGTGGCCAGGTCCTGTTTCAGGATATTTTTGGTCGAATGTCTGGAAGGTCTTTTTTCCCCTCAGTAAACTTCTCTTCATCCGACAAGACCCAACTCAAACATCCCCTCCTCCAGGAAGCCTCTCTTGACTTCTCTAGGCGGTATCAGTTTCTCTCTCTTATCTCTCTGTATTGTCCTGTTTTGGACTCAGTTCTGACTGACGGTGTCCAGATCAGACTCCCCCACCAAATTAGGGGCTCCTGAGGGAAGGGCCCAGGTCTGACTCGTGTCCGGGTCCCCAGCTTTTTCGCACAAGGGCCTGACTCATGAAAGGTCCCAGGAAGCATTTGTTGAAAGAACAAATGAATAAACGAACCCTATGATGAGCGTTGTCCCATTACCCATCCAACTTGTCTCTCCCTGTTGCTGCTTTTTCCTTATTCTGACTATCTTCCTGCAGGGTCCTGGAGCAGACCCCCAACCCCCAAAAGCAGCCCACAGGCGACCAGGCAAAGCCCTCAGACCCTGAAGCGGAGCCGGGTGACAACCTCGCTTGAGGCTTTGCCCACAGGGACGGTGGTGACAGACAAGAATGGGCGATACTGGAAACTGGGATCCCTCCAGACCAGGGACAGCCAGGGCATTCTCTATAAAGGTATGCTGTCCACTGGCCGGCGGGTGCTGGGTCTGGCAGGGGCATCTCTGAGCCAGGGCGAGGGGCGGGGACCCCCTTTCCGAGAATGGAAATGAGAGCCATATCCCAGCTGCCCACCTGCCTCTAGACAGCTTTCTCTTAGGCTTGGGATTGCAAACCTACCCACCTGCAGGGGCTGCGCAGGTAGAGTAAGCGTGTTCAGGAGGCTAAAAGGTGATGGGGACATCTGGGAATTCTGTGTCCCGTGTTACAAGGCACCCCCCTCCCGTTCCGTGTCCACCTCTGTCATATGGGAGCTCAGGCCCAGTGAGGGTGAATGATGAGGACGATGATGAGTGTTCTATCAACCCTGCAGAGATAGCATGGAACACCCCCCCCAAAAAAAAAACCGATTTGGTTTGATTGTTAAGAGTGACACAGACCAAGAGAATGCAAAAGGCTAATTGCTTGAGAGCGGCTCTGAACCGCTCTGAACCAGGAAGGAAAGGTGCCTGATCGGGGTTTTTGTTTGGTTAAAGGGTGAGGCCCGGGTGAGGGTTCCCCGCACAGGGGCCGGGGCTTCATGTGATTCGCCTCTCCCACCAGCACCACAGTAGGGAGCCCCTGGCTTTCTTATCAGCCTGCCCAGATGTGGAGCGGGGAGCGGAAGAGGCAGGGCCGGGCTTGGAAGCTGGCAGTAGTCAAAGATTAAAAAAAGAAGTCCGGGGCGCCCTGGTGGCTCAGTCGGTTAAGCGTCTGACTCTTGATTTCAGTTCAGGTCATGATTGCACAGTCATGAGATTGAGCCCTGTGTCGGGCTCCACTCTGGGCGAGGCGCCTGCTTAAGATTCTCTCTCCCCCTCTGCCCCTTTCCCCTGCTCCTGCACTCTCTCTCTCGCTCGCTCTCAAAAAAAAAAAAAAAAAAAGGGAGTCCGATACCTTGTTACAATGAAGAAAACAAAAACCGTGCACTGATTGGTATTAATCAACCTAATGTTTACTGAGTGCCTATTCAAGGCCGCACCGTGTTCCAAGTGCTTTATATGATTTTGGGGGTGGGGGGTGTTGTTATTTTGTCAAATGAGGTTGACCTTTCATCAAAATGACGATTTTAAAGTCTACTATTAAGTGAGTTGTAGTCCATTCATCATGCTGCACAGCCATCATGTGTATCTAGTTCCAGAACATTCCCATCACCCCTAATGGAAGCCCTGTACCAAAGCACCCACTCCCCACACCCCTCCTCCCAGCCTCAGGCAACCACTAATCTGCTCTGTCTGTCTGGGTTTCTCTGTTCTGGATATTTCTGATAAATGCAGTGATACACTACATCATGGCCTTTTGTGTCTATATGCTGTCCCTCAGCGTCATGTTTTCAAGGTCCATCCACATCGTAGCACGTGTCAGAACTTCATTCTGCCTTGCGGCTGAATAGTATTCCAGGGTGTGCACATACCACATCTGGTTTCTTCATGTTATGGGTCGGTGCACGTGTGCACTGTTTCCACACTTGGCCCTGGTGACTGGTGCTGCTGTGAGCATCTGCACACACGTTTTCACATGGACGTGTGTTTGCTTCGTACTTGCTAACTCATAATGGATGTCAGCAGTGTCGTTGCCTCATTTCCTAGATGAGCAAGCAGGCTCCAGTGCTCAGCACAGAGCCCGACGCAGGGCTTGAGCTCATGAACCGTGAGATTAGGACCTGAGCCAAAGTCAAGAGTCAGAAGCTTAACTGACTGAGCCCCCCAGGCACCCCGAGAATTGCAATTTTTAGTACAGCAGCTGACACTCTTAGCTCACTGTGGGCCCCGCTCTAAGTTCACCACACCAATCAGCTCATCTTTTTTTTTTTTTTAATTTTATTTTTAATTTTTTTAAACTTACATCCAAATTAGCATATAGTGCAACAGTGATTTCGGGAGTAGGTTCCTTGATGCCCCTCCCCCATTTAGCCCATCCCCCCTCCCACAAGCCCTCCCGTAACCCTCAGTTTGTTCTCCATATTTACAAGTCTCTTCTGTTTTGTCCCCCTCCGTTTTTATATTATTTTTGCTTCCCTTCCCTTATGTTCGTCTGTTTTGTCTTGTAAAGTCCTCCTATGAGTGAAGTCATACGATATTTGTCTTTCTCTGACTGACTAATTTCACTTAGCATAATACCCTCCACTTCCATCCGTGTAGTCGCAAATGGCAAGATTTCATTCTTTTTGATTGCTGAGTAATACTCCATTGTATATATATACCACATCTTCTTTATCCATTCATCCATCGATGGACATTAGGGCTCTTTCCATACTTTGGCTATTGTTGATAGTGCTGCTATAAACGTGGGGGTGCATGTGTCCCTTCGAAACGGCACACCTGTATCCCGTGGATAAATGCCTAGTAGTGCAATTGCTGGGTCGTAGGGTAGTTCTATTTTTAGTTTTTTGAGGAAACTCCATACTGTTTTCCAGAGTAGCTGCACCAGCTTGCATCCCCCCCCTTTTTTTTTTGAGAGACAGAGAATGATGGAGGGACAAAGAGAGAGGTGGACAGAGGATCTGAAGCAGGCTCTGAACTGACAGCAGAGAGCCCAATGTGGGGTTCGAACTCATGAACCATGAGATCATGACCTGAGCCAAAGTCAGACGCACAACTGACTGAGCCGCCTAGGCACCCCCCCCCATCTTATTCCCTTATTCATACAGCCCTGTGAGTGGCCACCCTTTTCCTTTGTCAGTTCCTGAGTTCTCATATCACCCTCCCCATCTCCCTGGAACAATTTGGGAGAACCAGTGTCGGGTCACCACATAAATCCCCGCAGCTGCTCACGGCGCTGTGCTTGTGAAAAGTAGCCTGGGCTCAAGTTCAGGACTACCCTCTGGGTCTGTGCCCTTGTGGACGGAGATTTGGGGCTTGTGTCAGTTTTCTGTGGCCACCATAACAAATTACCACAAACTTAGTGGCTTGAGACAGCACTCGTTTGTTCTCTTACAGGCGTGGAGGTCAGAAGTCCAAAATCAGTCTCACGAGTCTTTTGGAGGCTCTGGGGGTGGAGAGGGGCCTGTTTCCTTGCATTTTCGGGCTTCTAGAGGCGCCCGTGTTCCTGGGCTCATAGCCCTTCCTTCAGCTTCAAGATGTATCAAGCTCCTCTCTGCTTCCATTATGCCCATGCCTTCCCCCCCTTTCTCTAGTTATACCTTCCCTAACCCCCTTCTCTGTAAGAACTCTTGTGGGGCGCCTGGGTGGCTCAGTCGGTTCGTTCTGGTTATGCTGGATCCCAGACCAACTTTCTTGCTCCAGGTGCACATCTGGCAGCTGGGAGCTTCCACCTGTTTGCCTGCTATGCTCTTGTCTGCATGCTCTCCATGTATCAGGTCTGCATCAGGCAGGCGTCTCCCCACGTCCCAGAGTCTGGAGCCCTGGATTGATAGCCTGGCTCTGCAGGGGCCAGTGACCAAGCTCATTGCCCTTCCTGGGCCGCTGTGGGCTCCCCTCTATAATGGGAATCGCCCAGCTGGCTCTGCGGGCTGTTGGCATGAGGGCCACAGAGGAGCTCAAGAGAAAAAGCCCCTCATAATCTGCAGAGTGGTGCCTGAGATCGCACTGAAATTGCCAACTGTCCCTGCCTGCTTCTGAGCGTCAGGAGCATATGTGTCACCCGTCTGTGTGGGAACTCTGTGAGCTGGGTACTGTTAGCATGCCTGAGAGGTGCCACAGCCAGCTCCAGACACCCGTTGGTGATCTCCCCAAGCCCCCTTCTCACAGGTGGAAAGGACCCCCCTTTCTCCTGAGATTTGGGGCCCCCCCCCCCCCAAATTTCCCTCTCTTAGGCTTGGCTCGGGTCACCCTCGGTCCTGGGTTCTGTAAACCCTGGACTCCCACCCTGCTCTGGCTGGAGCTTCATGAGGGCAAGGATGGCTTCTGGGTAACTGTCACCTCCCTTATTTCCACACCTTGGACAGCGCCAATCTGGCTGAACAAGGGGCAGCAAGGATTTGAAAGGGTGGAGGAGGGCACAGAGAGCCTCGGGAATGGACAACAGTGTGTTGGTTTATGGGCCCCGGATGATGTTGAGCACTCGTGATGAGCCTGGCTTGGTGCCGAGCTCCGGGGCTGAGTGGGTTCTCTGAGCGGTGCATGTGAAGGATGCAGCTAGCTTCAAATGTATGGTATGCGCTCAGCTACTGCCGTGCTCATTCCTGCTGGGCCACCTGAGCCCTTGTATCCAATCCTGGGGACGGGCTTCGTCACTCCTATTTCACAGGCATGGGAGTGGAGGCCCAGAGAAGTCTAGCACCTCGCGTAGAGTCACACAGAGAGTTGATTGCCCTGCGAGTAGCCTCTCTTGGCCTCTCTGACCCGCAGTTCTCCTCTCCTCCGGCAGGTGGCACTAACAACAATGGCGGCAGCAGCAGTAATCATAACATAGTAGACCTTCCGGGGCTGTCCTGAGACCATTAAAGGGAGACCATGCGTGTAAAGCCGACACTTAGCACGGGGTTTATCCTTGAGCAGCATGGGACAAGCAGGCAGGGTGTTTATGAGGAAAAGAGGAGAAAGGATGTGGATGGTGCGCCCCCCCCCCCCCCCCCCCAGCGATAGGCTCAGATGGCCCCATGGGGACTCGGGGGCGGAAGTGGTGGTTCAGCACGGTTCCATGTTGAGCCGGCAGGGCTGGATCAGCCATTGGATCTGGGCAGCCCCGGGATTGCAGCTCAGAGGACCCCGAGGGGCAGAAGTCAACCTGTGACGGCACTTCCCCGGGTGGGGATGGGGCTGGGACAAGGCTTCATCCGTCCCATGGTACTCACCCACATGTGTAGACAAATGCAAATATCTGGTGTATTGGGGATCCCCAGGACCACCCCCCCCCCCAGGCTCAGGTATTCACAAGGAGGACCCACAGGCCTCAGCACATAGTTGGGCCACAGTGCATTTCAGCAAAAGAACACAGAGCACAGTCAAGGGAGGGGAAAGGCCCACGGAGTAACATCTGAGGGGAGACCAGCACAATCTTCTGAGAGTCCCTTCCCCGGGGGCTCCCGGAGGATGCACAAGGAAGTGTGACAACACACGTGAAGTGTTGTCTACCAGGGACGCTCCTGAGAGACCCAGCACCCAGTTTTTTTTTTCTTCATATGTATTTATTTTTGATAGAGAGCATGAGCAAGGGAGGGGCAGAGAGACAGAGGATCTGAAGCGGGCTCTGCGCTGACAGTAGTGAGCCTGATGTGGGGGCTTGAACTCACAAACCACGAGATCATGACCTGAGCTAAACTCAGACGCTCAACCAACTGAGCCACCCAGGCATCTCATACCCCAGGTTTTTATTGGTAGCTGGTCACTTAGGCACACTCTGCCTGGAACGTACCAACGTTCTAGACTCCCAGAAGGAAAGCAGGTGTTCAGCATAATAGTTTGGGCACAGGGGGCCCCTCTGCTTGGTTCAGTGATGCTGGAACCCTCCTGAAATCCAAGTACTCAGACACCAGCCATGGACCACCCTTGCAAGCAAGCCTTTCCAAGGACAGAAGTCAGGCCTGCTTGGTAATAACCCTTTTTGTGTAGCTGAATATTAGCAGAGAGAAAGGAGGAAAAAACAGAACTTTTCCGAGACCTAGGAAGGAACAGGTCTTGAAAGCCAAGAATGCACTTGACAAGCGGAAGTGTTGCTTGCTCTTCACTGAGAAGTTTCAGGACTATGACTTTCACTTTCCCTGGTGATCATAACTTTGTTCGTTTTGTCCACCCACAGCTGAGCCTGTCTCCACCTTCACCTGCAAGTCAAGTCCCCAGAAACAAAGATTCTCGCTTAAACTAGTGAGTGTCCCTGGGGGGCAGTCACAAGGGGAGGGCCTGGGGCTTGGGCACCACTGACCTCCAAGCCCCCTCTGAGGGCTGGCACAGGCAGGAAAGCTCCACCTTAGCCTGCAGGGGGCAGTGGGACCTTGGGTGGGGCACATCTCCCTCCAGCCTCAGGTTCTTTATCACAGGGGACCTGGGAAGCTGCAGTCAAGTTCTCCCTGAGCCCTGGTTCTGGTGCTGTTGGGCTGTGCAGTCTGGAGGGGCTGAGTGTCCTCACCCTTGCAATGAAGCCACTAGTACCCACATTGTGTGGCCCACTTGCCCACTACCTGTCTGCCTCATAGCATGTATTTGTTGAGCACTCACTGTATTTCACTGTGCCGGATGTTGGAGTCCATCAGAGAAGCAATCTGATGGGGTCCTTGCACTGAAGAGTCCATGAAATCTGATAAAAGGGTATCGTCTTGGTTAGTAGCCTCGTCATCTCTGAAAGCTGGGATTGTAGGTGACTTTTATTGTCTTCCCTTCATTTATTCAGATTTTCTCACCCTTACCCCCCCCCCCCCCAGAATACTGTGGCAGCCAGTCCGGGTGCCTTCCCCTGGCCCTAGACAGAGACTGTGTGAGTGGTTCAGAGCGAGGACTCCGGAGCCAGGCTCACAGATGAGTAATAGCCCCTGTTCGTCGAGAGCCTGTTCCATGCCTGACCCTGGGTTAAGAGTCTCACAAGCAAGCCTGTGAGCTGGTTACTCTGTTTCCCCATTTAATAGGTGAGATAATGGGGACTCGTCACTGGCCCAGGGGCAACCAGCATGCAAGTTGCTTTCTTCACTGCTGTATCTCCAATGCCAGTAGAGTGCTCAGCACATAATAGGTGCTCTGTAGAAAGAATGAATGAATGGCAGAGCTGAGCTTTGAACCTAGTTCTTTAGCCCTGTGCTCTCAAGAACCCAGCTGTACTAGTTGTGTTTAATTAAAATACTCAGTTTGCATTGTAGAAAAAATGATCCGATATTATTAATGGCTTCAGCAAAAGTAATAGTTTACTTTATTCACGTAAGTCTGGGGCAGTAGTCCAGGGCTATCACTGTGGTTCCATGAACAGGGGAGCCCACTTTCTCTCTCGTTGCTCCAACATGGGCGGCTCCACATGGGCTGAGATGGCTGCCTCAGCTCCCACCATCTCCTCTGCATTCCAGCCAACTGGAACAGAAGTGAAAAGGGAGAGCCTGCCCAGCCCTTTGAGGGCATAACCTGAAAGTTGCCCACATCTCTTCTGCTTACATCTCCGTTGGCCAGAACTTGGTCACATGGTCATTCCTCACTGCCAGGGAGGCTGGGAAATGTTGTTTTTAGCTGAAGGCCACATGTCTAGGGAAACTTGTGGATCCTATCAGAAAAGAAATCTGGGCAATGGAAATAACATGTTCACATGCAGCACCCTAGGGGATTTGGTTCTGAAGTGGGGGACTTGGTGATGGTTGTGCTGGCACTAACCTGGGGTGATACCTGGCCAGTAATGTCCTTGAAGCCCTTGTCTGAGAGCTTGCATTGTGACACCTTTCCCCCTGCCGTTCCCGACTAGGATGCCAAGGACGGGCGCTTGTTCATTGAGCAGAACTTCTTCCAGCGGGCGGCCAAGCCTTTGCAAGGTATTCTGCAGGGAAATGGACAAGGGGGAGAGAGCGGTGAATTCTTGGTCAGAGCAACTAACTTCCCCCTGAAGGTGTGGGAAAAGGCCCAGTTGCGCCCCATCACCCCTTGGGCCTTGGGCCTTGGGCCTTGGGCCTCAGAGGACAGACACCGTGGGCCTGGAGAGCCTAGTGTTGAATTATCAGAAGTACCGCGGCCAGTTGCTCAACGTAGTCATTACTTAAAATCGATCACATCAGCCTACAATCAACTACATTGTATTAAGAACAGTAGTAAATATTCAGATACTCAGAACTCATCACTTCCTAATTACTTGTCTACATTGTCTATGACCTATACTCTCGGGGTTGTTTACAGCCATCGTGCCTGCTTGGTGAAAACACCGCGCGATGGTGTGCTGGCATCTCTTCCAGCCACACATTCTGTCACGTCAGATCAGTGGCCCGAAATCGGCCACGGTGGGAAGTGTTTACGAAAGTTGGCAAACACTGCAGCTCAGGGCTGTCCCCCCCCTGGCCAGCACACCCCTGGATCTGTATCACCCAACTGAGATGCTGGAAGGTGGGTAGGCATCCAATGATGCCAGGACCAGCGGAGACGTTTCCTGATCTTACTAGTCACACGTGTGAATCCAGAGGTTACTCTGTTGTTCTGAGGCCTCCCGCTCCAGATTTGTATGTGCTTTCCGCCTCGTTCACCCCCTGTCACCCGCAGATACAGATGACAGCCCGAGGTCAGCGATGCCCACCCTGTCCCCACCCTGCTGTCACCCACTCGCAGAGGTGGTGTCTCTGACTGGGAGGACTGAGGGTCCTGCCTGGGCTCAGGCAGTCTCTGCTTCCGCTCTGAGAACGGGCTATGGGCCCGGGACCAGGTGGACTCTAACTTCTCAGTTCCCTGCCTCCCACAGTGCACAAGTGGAAGAAGCTGAACTCGACCCCCCTCCTGGCCATCCCCACCTGTGTCGGTTTTGGCATTCACCAGGACAGGTACAGGTGAGTCACTTCACGTGCCAGCCACCTCACTGGTCCCGTTCTTTCTCTCCCCGTCACGTGACCAGGCATGGCTGGGACCCCGGAGCCATTGGCCAGCCAGTTGCTTCTTCCTCCACAGCATTGAGCCACGCTGATCCCCTACCAATCAGGAACCCTTGATCTTGCCCAGGACCGGGACCTTGTGGCCACCCAGCCACGGTCCCTCCTTGGTGGCCTGGATTCTGCCCCCCTGCCCCGGTCATCTCTCCCACCTCCTGGGATACTCCTATCTTCCAGGTTCTTGGTGTTTCCCACCCTGGGGAGGAGCCTTCAGTCGGTCCTGGATGACAACCCAAAGCATATAATGTCGGTGAGGTCTGTGTTCCAGATGGCCTGCCGGCTGGTATGTACCTAGAAGTTGCTGGCTCCCATCCAGGGGATGGCGCACTAGGTCCTAGATTACCAGTTGGCCTGTTCATTGACACATTCAACCCGTGTCTCCCTCTGCTAGACACCGGGGGCTAGTGCTTGACAGGCACAGGTGGGCACTAGGCCATTAGAACCAGAGTGACCAGCATTCCCAGGTGAGAGGTGGAAGAAGGGGCCCCAGCCTTAAAAAGAGGGGCTCAGCTGGGCTTCCTAGTAGAAGCCACGGGTGGGAAATAGCAAGGTGCCAGGTGGAGTGGGAGTGGAGAGTGGGAGTGGAGATTTGTGAAGAGAATATTCCAGGCCAAGGATACAGCTTGGGCAGAGGCTTGTATAGGGGAGAGCAGAAGGCATTTGTTCATTCATTCATTCGTTCATTCACTCATTCCCTCATCCATCCATCCTTTCATTAAATATTTATCAGGTCCCTGCTGGGTGTCTGACACTGTCCCAGGGGCTGGGAGTAGCACAGACATGGTTGTTACGTCTAGTGGGGGAGGATGATCTTAAAGTAAACAGTTTGACAAGCCGCAAACGTCCTCTGAATAGAAATGTCCCTCTGCTGTGATGGAGGATAAGAGGACCCAATTTAAGTTGCCGGAGAGGTGGAAGTGGCCAGGGAGTGACATGTTAAGAGTCCTGAAGGTCTACATGCTCAGTGTGTCTTCAGTGTGACATGTAGAGGGGGAAGGGGTAGACAAGGCGGGCTTGATGTGGAGAGGTCGGTAGCGACCAGATCATTCAGAACACCAAGCTGAGGACCTGGGACTCTTTCCTGAGGGCACTAGGGAGCCATAGGAGGATCGGGAGCAAGGGAGGAGCAGGATCAGCTCTGCGTGCAGAAAAGCCCTGTGGCCCATGTGGGGATGGACTGGCGGGGCAAGGAGACCGGGCGAGGTTGGCACGAGCGGACAGGGCCTGAGAAGAAGATGGGCTGTAGGGACAGAGAGTTTGTAGAACAAGCAGAACCTAGTGGAAAGGTAAGCCTTGGGGTCAAGGTGGGCTTGGGGATATATTCAGGATGTAACTACCACCCAGGCAGTTCAGTGTATGGGTCTAGAGTTCAGTAGAGAAGTCAGAGCTGGACATAAGAAATGCAAATTGCGGGGCACCTGGGTTGGCTCAATCAGTGGAGCACAAAACCCTTGATCTCAGGGTTGTGAGTTCGAGCCCCGCGCTGGGTATAGAGATTACTAAAAAATTTTAAGAACTTAAAAAAAACAAAAAAAACAAGACATGCTTGGGTGTGTTGGCAGATGGGGCTTCCTAATGCTTCACTCAGAATTAGACTTAAACAGTCTTTCCCCTTCCAACCACAAGTAGCGCCTCTGACCCTAGGCCTAAGTGGAGATTCCTTCACTGGGCTCTGCCTCAGAACCTCTTTGTGTTAGTCAAGCTACTCATGGAGAGGCTGTCTTTCTTCCCCCAGCTGGATGCCCTGGAGTTCCTCCATGAGAATGAGTACGTCCATGGAAATGTGACAGCTGAGAACATCTTTGTTAATCCAGAGGACCTGAGCCAGGTAATAGCTAGGTCCCCTCCACCCTAGGGGCTCTCTGGGCTCAGTGTCTCATCTGTCTCAAAACATCCGTGTATTTCACCATGCTTATTGCAGATAAAGAATTGTTGTCTATCATATGTAAAGGGCTCCTTTGAATAAATAAGAAGAGATAAGCAACTTAGTAGAATAATGAAAAACGAATAGGAAAAGCAGTTCATAGGAAAAGAAACCCACAGGTTGGTTAAGTACGTGAAAAGAGGCTCAACCTCCCTAAATAATGTCAATAGTCATAGAAATGAAAATTAAAACATCCTGTTTTAAGAGTAGACAAAACTTAAAAGAATGGTTATCTGTTGCTAATAAGGATGTAAGGAAACAAATTCTTTATATACTGCTGGAAGTGGGAATTGGCCAACCTTTCTGGAAGGCAGTTTGGATATAGTCAGAATTTTAAATGGGTATGTTTTTCTGATCCACCAGTTAGGAATGTGTCCTATATGTATACTCACAGGCTTCTGCAAAGATATATGTACAAAATGTTTCTGACAGCACTGATTGTAATAGTAAAGAGGGAAAACCTTAAGTATACACTCCTGGTAGGGGTGCTGATTAAAAAACCTTTTAAAGTAAATTCTAATTACTTTTTCAGTTGCAAATGATAGAAACCTGATTTAACATGGCTTTAAAAAGAAAATGTTTAAGGGGTGTTGCAAATTGTGGCCCATTGAGTGGAAAAAGCCAGAACCTCGCTGGCTTCAGGCACGGCTGAGTGGGGGTCTATCTGGCTCCAGATTTTAATACCCGGAACTACTACTAAAATGCCAAAAACAGGGCACCTGGGTGGCTCAGTCCGTTAAGTATCTGACTTTGGCTCAGGTCGTGATCTCGCAGTTCATGAGTTCAAGCCCTGCATCGGGGTCTGTGCTGACAGCTCAGAGCCTGGAGCGTGCTTCGAATTCTGTGTCTCCCTCTCTGCCCTTCTCCCAGTCGCACTCTGTGTGTGTCTCTCTCTCTCAAAAATAAATAAACATTAAAATGCAAAAAGCTGTTGCGGAGGAGCGCCTGGGTGGTTCAGTCATTTAAGCGTCTGACTGTTGATCTCAGTTCAGGTCTTGATCTCAGGGTCGTGAGTTCAAGCACCGCATTGGGCTCTGTACTCGGTGTGCAGCCCACTTTAAAAACATGCAAAAACCAGGTGTCCAACAAGAGGTATAATGATGTCAACAAGAGGTATAATTTCCCTTTGTGGAAAACTAGAGCCCCTTCTGCATCCGTGTGTTTACCAGGTATTCAAAGAAAGCTGTTCGAAACAATGCATAAGAAACGATTATTAGTCGTTCCTTCTGGGCATGGGTTGGAAGCTGTGGATGGTCAGTTTGGGTTCTTTTCATTTCACACCCGTCTGTACTGTTCGGCATGCACTTGTTTCAAATTGCACCCGTGATTGAAATCTCTGACTTAAGAATCCAAGCTCGTAACTTCCAAACTGAATGGCTTCTTTCCATGTCCACCCAGGTGATGCTGGGAGGCTATGGTTTCACCTTCCGCTATGCCCCCGGTGGCAAACACGTGGCCAATGTGGAAGGCAGCAGGAGCCCACATGAGGGGGACCTTGAGTTCATTAGCCTTGACCTGCACAAGGGATGTGGTAAGGGTCTGGAGAAGGGGTTCGGGACCATGGAGGTACACTTCTCATATAAGGGCAGTTCTGGGTTTTCACAGCCACGGACAGCAGGTGGCCAGACACAGGAGTCACACTAAGGGAGCCATAATGGGGATTTGGAACCATGAATGGGCTGTATCAGGGAGTTGTAGGGCAGCCGTTCAGCACCAATGACAGCAGCGAGTAGCTGGACACAAGGAGGCCCCAGAGTTTCAGAGGTTCAGGTTCGAGATCTGGTTTCGGCTTAGAACATGAGAGTTGCCCAAGAGTCTGGAGCTCAGGAGTAAGTCTGGACAGAGACCCAGATATCAGCAGTATCTCAGGAGCTGTCAGCTGAAGCCCTGGGAGAGGAATGAGATTATCCAAGGAAAATGTACAGAATAAGTAAAAAGAAAGTACTTTGAGGAGAAGATTCCTTGAGGAGGTCTCAGCCTCTCTGTCCCAAATCCCTTGATGTCATGGCCATCCATGTGCCTGCCTGTGTCCTCCCACCAGACTGACCTCCCCCAAGAAAGGGGTGGTCCCTGTGCTTCCGATATCGGAGGGTCTGGTACAGTCAACTCTCAGTGTTTACAAAAATTGTTGTCTGAAACATAATAAAAATAAATCAGACAGTCTCCCTTACCTCCTCTATTGAGGCTGGGTTCATTGCCCATCATTCTGGGCTCCCTCTCACCCTGTCCTGCTTCCCCTGCAGCTCAGGTAATCCCACACTGTACTGTGTCCCCATTAGACTGTCAAGGGCTGGGACCCAGCCAAACTCTTGTCTGGGATTTAAGAAGGCGTAATGGGGCCTGGTACACAGAGCCGAGGACTCAGTGAATGAATGAAAGACAAGAGATGAGGGAGTAAGCTAGTGAGAGCGGGGATGGTAAGGATGGCTGACAGAGTGAACGAGAGTAAAAGAGACTCGTCACAGCGCGAGAGCAGGCACATGAAAAGTGAATGAACAGACTAAAGCTCGTGTGCTTAGATGGTTGAGTCCATGAGGGCAAGGTTCAGTCAGAGAGAGAAAGGAAGCGGGTGGATCTGTCAGGGAGCAGAACATTTGGACTGAGCTGCCGCCTCTTGCCCTCCCTTCCCAGGGCCCTTCCGCCGCAGCGACCTCCAGACCCTGGGCTACTGTTTGCTGAAGTGGCTGTACGGGATCCTGCCATGGACAAACTGCCTTCCCAACACCGAAAAGATCATGAAGCTGAAACAGAAGTGAGTCTAGGGGTCAGCAGAAGCCAGCACTGGCCTGGCACCCCCACAGGTGGGGCAGAAGCTCAGAACCCACCAGGGAACAAAAAGGAGGGGGAAGGAGTGTCCCACAGAGTCAAGGCCTCTGCAGCTCTCGGGGGTGTCCTCTAGCATTCATTCCAGCAGACAGGAGCGTGGGCTCTGGAGCCGTGTTGCCTGTGGTGAGACGCCAGCCTCCCCACTGCAGGGTGTAGGGTGGGCAACCTAACCTTCACAAGCCTCAGTATCCTCCGTGGGATGAGATCTTAGCAGGGTCTGTGGAAGGATTCAGGAGAGTCAGCTACACAGCACTCAGCACAGAGCCTGACCTGTAGAAAATGCCCACTATGCACAGGGCACCATGACTCATTCATACAAATGAAAAGCCTGAGCAGTTACGCCTGGACTCTGCCTCAGCGTCTGGCTACACCGGCCACCCGTGTCCATACCTCCTCTCCCCACCCTCTGCTTGTAAAACCCCCAGATCCTGCGTGTTCTGGTTTAGGCATTCAGCACCAAGGGCAGCGGTGAAGGGGGTAGAGTCGCTGGATGCAGAGGGAAGTGGGGCCATGTGAAGTTCAGTACCGAGGACCGCAGGCAGACACGGGCAGCTGGGCTCGAAGGGAAGTGAGCACTGGCACTTTGGTCTTCAGCACCAAGGACAGCGGGAGACTAGCTGGGAAGCGTGGCTGTGTGAGATTCAGGACCATGGACAGCCGGCATTTGGGCTCCGAGGGAAGGGAGCACTTTGGTCCTCAGCACCAAGGACAGTAGACAGCTGGACACAGGAAAGCCCTGAAGGTCCAGAGGTTAGGATTCAAGCCCTGGTATAGATAGACTGGGGGTGGTGAGAGTTGCCTAGGAGTCATCCTGGAGGGCCCACCTAGAAGATAGTTTGGCCATCCATGTCTGAAGGGCAGGAGTGAAGTGTAAACAGAGATTCAGACCTCATTGGTATCTCAGAAGTTGTCACTAGAAGCCCTGGGAGAGAAAGATTGCCCAGGGGAAGTGTGCCTAGTGGAAAGAGGGAAAACTCTAGGGAACAGCACTGAGTCCTTTTGTGCTCCTCAATTCTTAATGTGCTGTGTTACTGGTTCACGTTGAGACTCTCTCTCGTTCTATTTTTTCCCTTTTATATTCCCCACTATCTTTTTCAACCATGGACACCCACTCAACCATACTTACTATATGTTCTACAGATGTTTGCTTAACTGTATTTGTTTCCTAAAACTTGCATGATGGTGGTGGTATTGTGTGTGTGTTTGACTTGCATAAATGGTATTCTGCTCTAAATCTCATCTGTTTTTGGCATTTTTCACTCAGCACTGTGTTCTTCAATTTTAACCGCATTGTCACGTGTACTGAGTTGACTCTTTCTGACTACTGCTTCTCAATATGTTTGTGTAGATAGGTCTGCAACCTTGAATGATGTATGACGACCGTATCTAATTTGCATAAATGGTACCGAGCTCTGAATTTCATTCTGTTTCTTGCTTCCTTTCACTTACTGCTGTGTTTTTTAACTTGAGCTACGTTGCTAATTCACTGCCTCCAAATACTACTCGTGAATTTGTCTGGATGTATATGTATCCTTGAAAAATACGTGATGTCACTGTTGGGTGTGCATTTAATTGGCACAAATGGTACCGTGCCCTGAATCTTATATTCCCTCAGGTTTCTACTTAAACACTCCCCCCCGGGGGTGGGGGGCTTCTCTCACCCCCACTGCATCAGGCTTCCTGCTTGTGCATGCTCAGAGGAAGGGATCTGCCCCTGTCACGTTGGCCCGCTCCTACCTGATGACCTCTATTCGAGGCGAACATTTATCATAACACTTGTCTGTGCCAGGCTCTGCACCCATTGTTTCCCTGTGTCATCCTCAGAACAACTCTGAGGTAAGCTGTCTAATGATTGAGACACAGAGAGCTTAGGTAATCAGTCCTGGTCACACAGCTACTAAGTAGAGGTGCTTAGACTCACACCCAGGCCATTCGACTCCAGAGAAGTTTCTTTCACCTCAAAGCCATGTGGGAGGATGGAATGTTGGCACATAATTAATGTCTATTTCTTTTTGAGAGAGAGAGCAAGTGAGGGAGGGGCAGAGAGGGAGGGAGACAGGAACTGAAGCAGGCTCCGCACTGAGAGCACAGAACGCAATGCAGAGATTGAACCCACGAACTGTGAGATCATAACCTGAGCCGAAGTTGGACACTCAACCGATTGAGTCACCCAGGTGCCCCTGAACAGAGACTTACTGAGCACCGTCTAGGCACCACACTCTGCTCTAGTCCCTGGGGATACAGGAATAACTGAGCCAAACATCCCTGCCTTCAGGGAACTCACACCCTAGTGGGGGAGACAAAACAGTAAAGAGATAAATGAGTAAAGCACACAGCATGTCACAGGCCAGACTGGTTGGGGCCATCAGGTTGGAGCCCTGAGTGTGGCTGTGGGCACTCACTGCTCCTTTAGATTTAATGGCCAGGCAGGTCTCATGACAGTGGTAACAGGTGAGTCGCCTCCGGAAGGGTAGTGAGGCAAGGAGGATGTCTCATTTTGGCATATAAGGGCGCTTATGTGCCCTTGACGTCTCTGCAGGAGGAGGGAGAGACAGGGAAAGAAAGACCCCTGGCTCCCAGGCTTTCACAGGCAATCTCTGCATCAGAAGGCAGTCTCAGAACCCTCCAGAACATGAGCCCCTTGCCCTATTTTCTTGGAGTGTATTTTTGCCCTTACTCTCTAGTTTTCTAGTAGCTTTCCATTCTTGAAATGAAGCCAAGGGAAAACGAGTCGCAGAATTTAGGAACACGGCTAGTAGGAGCATACAGCCCAACTGCCAAGGCGTTACGTGTGCCTGAGGCCTGTGAACAGCTCCTTTGTGCGTTTCCGTCATGTTAAAGATAAGGCTGAGCTGCTCTTACCAGGAGATCCCAAAACACGATGGTTCGGACGAGGAAGATTACTTCCCTCTCAGTAACGGCACCTTGGCGCCCTTCAACACCCACATATCCTTTTCTGGCGCTAACTCTGCTGGTCACCGTCTCTCGCTGCTCTTACAGGGCAGGCCTGGGAGTGGCATGCATCCCTTGGTCGCATAGCCACCCAAGCTGCAGTGGGGGCTGGAAAATGTCTGTAGCCTAGGCCTGCTGACCCTTGGGGTCCTGCCCTTGAAGGGGAGAAGGGGCAGTGGACGGCAGCCGGAGACTCTTCCACGGTGCCACCTTTAGTCCCATTTCTGTGAGGGCAGGGGCCACACCAGCTCTCTTTGTCACCGTGTTGCTCACAGAATGGCCCCTGATGCATCGTGGGCACTCATGAAACAGTTGTGGAATGAACGAATAAGGAAAGAACGCGTGAACCTTCATTCACAGGCCTGGGCTTCAGCGTGGACAGACAGGTCAGGCAGACGCGGTCCCAGCCGTGGGGGGATTCCCAGGCTGGGAGGAGACACGGGCAGGAAGGAGGTGGAGGCAGCCCCGGGAGCATTGTGGGAGCAGAGGGGAGGCACGTTACCCGGCCTCAGGCCACTGGGTGCCTTTACCCAAAAGATTCCTGACTCAGTCTGTACAGAGCAGAGGGCTTTCCCAGGCAGGCAAGGGGAGGCGAGATTTCTCGACAGATAGGAGAGCTCATACATGACCTATTCATTCATTTAGAACCTGTCTCCTGGCGGCATTTTTGTGCCAGGGAAATGCTGGAGACCCAGATGTGAATCAGCTGAGGGCACTGCCTGTCGCCAGTGAAATCACCCATTGAGGCTCCACTGGGTCGAATCCTCTGGATTCTCCGAATCCACTACTTCCTCTAACTCCCCAGAACAGCCCTATCCCCCTTTTCACATCTCTGCCACCTTCCCCTTCACAAGAGATAATCAGTGAATGGGATATGCTTCTCTAGAAGGCTGTGCACTTGCCAAATTGGTCCAGAGTAAAGAAAATAGGTCCAAGGGGCGCCTGGATGGCTCAGTTGGTTGAGCATCTGACTCTTGATTTCGGCTCGGGTCACAATCTCACAGTTCATGGGAGCGAGCCCCGTGTCGGGCTCTGCAAACTTGGGATTCTCTCTCTCCATGTCTGTCTCTGTTCCTCCCCTGCTCGTGTGCTCATGCACACTCTCTTGTTCTCAAAATAAATAAACATTTTTAAATAAAATAGGTCCTAGTAATAATTTTAACATCCCTGATTTAAGTATGAGTTCATTCCCGAGCCCCGGAGCCTGACCACAACCACAGAGGGAAGAAGGTCTGAAACATCAAGAATCTCAGCAGGGGGTGGTGATGGTGGTGATGTGCTCATTATAGACGCTCCACCCAGCCCCTGTCCCGTGATTCGAGGCAGTGACAAAAAGGACCACGAGAGGGCGATGTTGCCACATGCACATTTTTGGAACCTGACGGCCTCTAGGGCGCCCTACTGGTGTGCACAACCTTTTTCCGTTCGTTCAACATTTATTCAGTTTTTGTACATTCTGGTTGAGGATGGAATGAATGAGGGAAAGAAAAAGAGACGTTTTGATTCCTCAAGGCTTTCTGGTGTGCAAGTCCCTTTCTGGGAAAGCACAGGTGCTGGTCGAATTCGTTCCCTGCTCTTAAGGGTGCTGTCTGGGCAAGAACGTCCCACGGACACCGACAGCCAGTGGTAGAGTCGCTTATACAATTTACAACATCCTAGGGGCACAGACTTTGGTGCCATCACTCAGCCATTCGCCACACACGTCCTGAGGATGCCAGGAGACACGAAGGTCAGACCCAGCCCTTCCTGTGTCCTGACAGTGCCTTGGGGCGTCCGTGGACTATGCACAGAGCACACAGGCCATCGGGCGGGATCTGTTTTCTCTGCCTGGAGGGGTCATGGGAGACTTCCAGGAGACCAGCCCTCAAGCAGTGTCCTGAAGGGAGAGCAGCCACGGCCAGGGGTCAAGCTAGGAGAAAGCTGTCCAGGGCAGAGGAAGCAACATGCTGAGGCCAGGAGATGGGCACGGATGCTTGACCTAGTTAGGGGAGTAGAAGGCATTTGGTGCTGCTGGCGTGTGAGATGGGAGGGAGGAAGGAAGCCAGAGAGACAAGGCCACAGGGGCTGGCAGCCTCGTGTGCCAGGGGTTTTCCCCCAGGGCCCTGGGGAGTCCCCTGAGGGCTGTGAGTAGGAAGGGACAGAGTCCGTTCCGGGCAGAGAAACTCTGTAGGGCCATGTGGGGAATGTGCAGGAAGCTGGGGCGGAAGCTGAGGTCCAAGGAGGTAGGATAAGGCCTGAGCTGGACCAGAAAGGGGATGGGACAGAGAGGGTTGGGGAGCAAGAGGGTGGAGCTTGGGGACTTTGGCCTGCGGTTGGGGGAGGCAAGGACAGCGCCCCCAGGCACCGGGCGGATAGTGGAGATTCCAAGTGAGAATGGAGCAGAGAAGGCAGATGAATTTCTTTCTTTTTTTTTTTTTTTTTTTTAAATGCGTATTTACTTATTTGGGGAGAGCAGGAGTGCATGCGCACACAAGCAGGAGAGGGGCAGAGAGAGAATCAAACAGAGCCCGACACAGGGCTCGATCTCACAAACTGAGATCCTGACCTGAGCCTAAACCAGGAGTCAGATGCTTACCCGACTAAGCCACCCAGGCACCCTGGAATTGGATGAATTTGTTTTTCTTGAGTAGTCCAAGAGGATGTGTGTGTGTGTGTGTGTGTGTGTGTGTGTGTGTGTGTTTACAAGTACACGTGTGCGTTTATAGAAAGAAAGGTAGTCCTCGTTAGTCACAGATTCCATATTTGTGAATTTACCTGCTCACTAAAATGCATGTGTCACCCCAGAATCAGCACTCACAGTGCTTCCCAGGCCTCCTCAGACACACACAGAGTGGAGACAATTTTGAGTTGTCTGATGCACACAGGCCCAGCTGAGTTCAAACGAGGTGATGCTCTGCCTTCTCATTTCAGATCTCAGGATAAACAGGGATCCTTCATGGAGTCTGTTTAACGCCCATTTTTCAGATGTTCTTGTTGATGATTTTGCTATTACTTTTTTTAAGGTTTAATCATTTTTGAGAGAGAGTGCAAGCCGGGGGAGAGGCAGAGAGAGAGAGGGACAGAGGATCCGAAGCAGGCTCTGTGCTGACAGCAGCCAGCCTGATGCGGGGCTTGAACTCACAAACTGTGAGATCATGACCTGAGCCGAAGTTGGATGCTCAACAGACCGAGCCACCCAGGCGCCCCCTACGCTTTTGCAGTTTAAAATGGTGGCTAAGCGTCTGACTTCTGTTCGGGTCATGATCTTGCAGTTCATGAGTTCAAGCCCTGCATCGGGCTCTGTGCTGACAGCCCAAAGCCTGGAGCCTTCTTTGAATTCTGTGTCTCCCTCTCTCTCTGCCCCTCCCCTGTTTGTACTCTTGTTTTTCTCTCTCCAAAAAAAAAAAAAAAAAAAAAAAATGGCCCCATGCATGGTGCTAAAGAGCTGTCTAGTGTTCCTAGGTGCAAGAAGGCTGGGATGTGCCTTACAGAGAAAATAGTTGGCTGTGAGCTCAATGTGGTTAAGTAAACATTATAGTAAACATGCTATCTTTTTTTTAAAAAAAGGTTTTTTTAATGTTTATTTGCCTTTGAGAGAGAGAGAGACAGAGCACGAGCAGGGGAGGGGCAGAGAGAGAGGGAGACACAAAATCCCAAGCAGGCTCCAAGCTCTGAGCTGTCAGCACAGAGCCCAACGCGGGGCTCAAACCCACCAACTGTGAGATCGTGACCTGAGCTGAAGTTGGATGCTTAACCGACTGAGCCACCCAGGTGCCCCAAACATAGTATCTTTAAGCACAAACACACCTAAGACAAAATTAAGTAGTGATCAGTTTATAAAAACGTTGTAACCAGAACCTTGCAGGAACGTGATACTACGTTTCCCCTAGAAGCATGGTTTAGAATTCACTAATTCCGTATTTGAGGCCACGCTACAGGGCACAACTACCACAATTAACAAGAGTCTACTGTACATCTAGTAGACATTGTGTTTTACTTATTTTTTATTTTTTTAAAGTTTATTTACTTAGAGAGAGAGTGAGCTGGGGAGGGGCAGAGAGAGAGAGAGAGAGAGAGAGAGAGAGAGAGAGAGAGAGAATCCCAAGCAGGCTCCATGATGCCAGCATGGAGCCCGGTGTGGGGCTTGAACTCACAAACCACAAGGTCATGACCTGAGCCAAAATCTGGGGTTGGACGCTTAACTGACTGAGCCACCCAGGTGCCCCTAGACTTTCTGTTTTAAAAATTGGCTCTCCTGGGGAGCCCAGGTGGCTCAGTCAGTGAAGCATCCGACTCTCGATCTCAGCTCAGATCATGATGTCGTGGTCTGTGAGTTCGAGGCCCGCATGGGGCCTCTGCGCTGACATCACAGAGCCTGCCTGGGATTCTCTCTCCCTCTCTCTGCCCCTCCCCCACTCCTTCTTCTCTCTCTCAAAATAAATAAATAAACTTAAAAAAAAAAAAAAGTTTGCTCTCGCCTCCCTAAAAGACCTCTTGCATACATCTCTGTCCTGTCAGGTTTCTTGACAACCCGGAGGCCCTCGTGGGACAGTGCAGTCGCTGGATCAGTCCCTCAGGTATGTCCTAAGAGGGAAGGAACAGTTGGGGGCCATGGCGGGACCAGGTGACCTGGGTCCATCCGGCTCTTGCCCCCTCACACACCTTTCTTTCTTTGAGTTTTCCAAGCTGCGTGTGCATACGTGCCTGTTCTAGAAAAACAAAAAACCATCCCCCCAAAATTCAGAAGCATCTCCGAATAAGAATAACAACACACACTCACATACACAACCACACACACAGTATTGTATTTCTCTATGAAAATTTGTTAAGGATTGGAGTGTGGGCCGGGTTCAGCCGGGTGAACCTTCTCCCGATCTTATGGGGGAGCAGGGGAGGGGAATTCACGTTGCTGCTGCCAGCCGGCGGCTGGACTGGGGCGGGCTCGTTCAAGTGCACCTCTCTCCTGTCTGGCGATTGGCGCTGACGCTGGGAGGCCTCAGCTCCGGGCTGCTTCCCGAGGCACTGTTCAGGCAGCTTTCCAAGAGGGCAGGGACGGAAGCTACAAAGCATGGGGGTCCCTGGACAGCACTCGGCCACATTCAAACAAATCCCAAGGCCAACCCAGACTCAGCGGGTGGCCAGGTATCTCCACTTCAGGATGGGAGAGGCGGCAGACATGGCAGAGGGACACGTACAAAATGAAAATAAGCTTGCCTTACGTACATTTTGGTCAATTTGCATTTTTTTAAGTTTATTTATTTGTTCTGAGAGAGAAAGAGAGAGAGAAAATCCCAAGCAGGCCCCATGCTGTCAGTGCAGAGCACGACATGGGGCTCGATCCCACGAACGATGAGATCGTGACCTGAGCCAAAACCAAGAGTCAGAAGCTTAATGAACCAAGCCTCCCACGTCCCCAACATCTTGTTTTTTTCATTAATTAACATTGGCTTTTGTGTTCTTATTCCTAGATCCACTACAACCTCGTTTTGTTTTTTGTTTTTTATTTTTATTTTTTAATTTTTTTATTTTGAGAGAGAGAGAAAGAGCACGCCAGTAGGGGAGAGGGGCAGAGGGACAGGGAGAGAGAACCTTAAGTAGGCTCCGTGCCCAGTGCAAAGCCCAACACAGGGCTCAATCCCAAGACTCTGGCTGGGATCAAGACCTGAGCCAAAATCCAGAGTCTGACTCTCAACCCACTGAGCCAGCCAGTCGCCCCTACACCATCATTTTCATGGCCAGTCCCCATTACTGGAGTTTTAGGCTGTGTCTTTGTTTTTCTTTTTTTTCCTAGTGTCGCTTCTGTAGAACTTCTGCATTGCTCTCTGAACATGAGGCCGAGGGGCGCCTGGGTGGCTCAGTCGGTTAAGCGCTGACTTCGGCTCAGGTCATGATCTCATGGTTCGTGGGTTCGAGCCCCGTGTCAGGCTCTGTGCTGACAGCTCAGAGCCTGGAGCCTGTTTCAGATTCTGTGTCTCCCTCTATCTCTGATCCTCCCCCGTTCATGCTCTGTCTCTCTCTGTCTCAAAAATAAATAAACGTTAAAAAAAAATAATTAAACATGAGGCCGAAAGAAATGGATAACTTGTCCCCTCCAGCTCTGTAAGGGCTCATTTAAAAAAAAAAAATTTTATGTTTTTATTTATTTTTGAGGGAGAGAGAGCACAAGCAGGGGAGGGGAAGAGACAGAGGGAGACACAGAATCCGACGCAGGCTGCAGGCTCTGAGCTGTCATGACCTGAGCCGAAGTGGATGCCCAACTGACTGAGCCACCCAGGCGCCCCTCCCCCCCCCAAAAAAATCTTTTTTAATCTAAGTGCCTAAGGCAGTTGCAGGCACAGAGGAAGCACTGAGCAAATGGGCACCGTGGTGGAGACTGGGCACAGCCCCCCCGGCTCTGAGTTGGAGGCCCCTCTCAGGTCTCTCCTATGGTGGGGGGTGTCTTGACCGCAGAGACCCTGCAGGAGTACCTGAAGGTGGTGATGGCCCTGAAGTATGACGAGAAGCCGCCCTACACCATGCTGAGGAACAATCTAGAAGCCCTACTGCAGGATCTGCGGCTGTCAGCCTACGACCCCCTGGACCTCCAGATGATACCATAGGTGGGTTCCGGTAGGAGCAGTTTGTGAGTCTTCCCCCTCCCTTACCTCCGCCAGCCCTGCTTCCCAGATGCCATTTAAGGTTTCCATCAGGGCCGACCTCCCAGTTAGATGCTGGATTTTTCCACAGGGTTCTTGAACCATCCAGCCCTCGGGGAATCGCACATAGCAGAAACCTGGCTCAAATTGGCTCGAAGGAAAAGGGCCAATTGGTTGGCTCTTGTGGCTAGAAAATTCCAAGGGGGAAGCTGTAGGCATGACTGGATTCAAGGCCGGGAAAACAGAGCCAACACGTCCTCATCTCTCCATCTTTCTGTCTCTTTCTTCATCCCTCTGTTTCTCTATCCCTCTCTCCATCCACCTGTAGCCTCCGCTGTCCTGTGGGTTGGCACCACCTGCCCCCCCCCCCCGCCCCCATCACAAACCTCGCTGGTTCTGTTCCCAGTGATGCACTTTGCCCTGCGCTTCTCGGTCTGTCTCACGGCCCTTCTGTGTCAGCACAGAACACCCATGACCTTGTTTATGGAGGCACTGTATTCCGTTGTGGATTGCAAGGATACTCTTTTTTTTTTTTTTTTAAGTTTATTTATTTATTTTGAGAGTGAGAGAGAGAGAATAAGTGGGGGAGGGGCAGGGAGAGAGAGAAAGAATCCCAAGCAGGTTCCGTGCTGTCAGCACAGAGCCCAACTTGGGGCTCAAACTCATGAACCGTGAGATCATGACCTGAGCCAAAATCAAGAGTCAGACGTTCAACCAACCGAGTCACCCAGGCGCCCCAGAAGGATACTCTTTATGACCAGTGGCTGGCATTTGCTTGGTTTCTGTTTTACAAGCCACGTTGCCTTGAACACCTGCGTGCACAGGCCTCGCTAGGGTGTGCACGCGTGTCTGTGCATGGGGTTCTTCTTTTGCGAGAACTGGATCCTCTCTAGCGGGGCTGTACCTGTCTACACTCCCATTAGCCCTGGGTGGGAGTGCACAGAACTTCAGGGAAGGTCAAAATGAAACTAAGTTCACCCGACAGTTAATTCTGGCGAGGCCGTATGGACGTGTTCTGAAGAGAGGCTTCCCCGAGGCCGTGCCCTGTCCGGGGAGCTGTAACGTCTGTCTTCGTGGCTGCCCGAAATCAAAGTTCAGTGTGTGTCTAAGTCAGCGGTCCTCAGAGGGAGGCCATGTTGCCCGTAGGGGGTATCTGGGGACACTTTTGGTTGTCACAACTGGGGAAAGGGTGCCCCCAGCATCGAGTGGGTAGAGGCTGGGGGCACCACGCAGCACCCCACGAGGCACAGCCGGCCCCCACCATAGAGTCCCTGCGAAAGCAAAGGCATGACCTTGACCACCCGTGGAGCTTGCCCACTGCCTGTCACTCCAGCTCATTACACAGATGCGCCATACCCCTAGCTGTCCCCGTGGCCCCTCTACCCTCCCGCACCCCTCGCCCACCCACCCTGTCCCTCCAGGCGGTTGCCGGTCTCCGGCGTTGGGCTGTGTGCTCGCAGCTCAGAGCCTGGAGCCCGCTTCGGATTCTGGGTCTCCCTCTCTCTCTGCCCCTCCCCCACTTGCACTCTCTCTCTCTCTCTCTCTCTCTCTCTGTCTCTCTCTCTCTCTGTCTCTCAAAAATAAATGAAACATCAAAAAAAAAACCCACAAAAACTGGAAACCCAACAGCCCCTTCCGGGGTCATCATGTTTTGGGTCTGAAACGGAGTAAGTAGCAGGTTTGTCCCTTACTTAGGGACTCAATAAGGGGACGCTAATCAAAGAGCCTGGTGACCTTGGAATAATTTGAAGATCATCTCACCTCTGGCTTTATGGCAGCTCCTTGCCTTGGCCTGCGTGGTTGACCCCCCAAGTCCACTCTGTGCCAGCCACACTGTCCTCCCCTCACATTCTAAACCAGGCCAAGCTTGATTCCCACCTCAGGACCTTTGTACTTGCCATTCTCACAGTCTGGAACACGCTTTCCCTTCGTCTTTAATGTTTATTTTGGGGGGCAGAGGGGCAGGGAGACAGAGAATCCGAAGCAGGCTCTGCACCATCAGCGCAAAGCCCGACATGGGGCTTGAACTCACAAACCATGAGATCATGGCCTGAGCCGAAGTCGGACACTTAACCGATTGAGCCACCCAGGTGTTCCCCACCCCGCTTCATTTTTCAATGACTGGTTCCTTCTCATCCTAGGAGCTCAGACCTGGGCCTTCCCTCACTGCCCCAGTGAGGCACTTCCCCACCCGCTATCACCACCTCACCTGTTTTCTGCACAGCACTGTCCCCTTCTTGAGGGAAGTTAATTTGTAACAACTTTACCCACTCTCCCAAATCATAAATCCAACAAAAGTCTTGTTCGTGGTAGTATTGCCAGTCTCTAGAAAGTGCCCGTAGAAGGTGCTCCTTAAATGACTAGGACACTAACAAGCCATTTTTATTGTCTTCCAGATCTTTCAACTCATGGTTTGAAATAGAAAAAAACCCAAACAAGAAATGTGACTCAAGGCCTGCTGTAGTATCAGAGATATGCTTCTAGAAAGATCCCTTGACTGTGCATGCCTGCTGCTTCTTTAAGCATCACTATGAATCAGTCTTGATTAGCATCAGGGAACCCAGCAGTTAGGCTCCAGATAATGTGAATTCCTCCTTTCGATTGTCTCATCCTTTCAGCCATCGTCACCTACCAGCCTCTGGGGTTGTGGACAGAGAAGACCCCCAGCTCATGGTCGGGGGTGAGCCAGCCCCCTCAGTCGGCACCCTTCCCGCTACTATTGGCACTACCATGATTTGGTAATAAATTGTTTCGTTGGAGCTTGGATAGTAGAGTGTCTACAAAAGAAGCTCCTTTTGGAAAAGTTGGCTTCTTTTTTCTCCATCTATCCATCCCTTTCATCTTTCATCCATCTATCCACCCTTCTATCCATCTGTCCAAAGTTTCATGTAGATGCCCATCCATCCATCCACCCATCCGCCCATTCACACAGCCATTTATTCATCCATCCATTTAGCCAGCCACCCATTCTTCCATCCATCCATCCATCCATCCATCCATCCATCCATCCATCCACCCACCCATCCATTTAGCCA
>NW_024412451.1:5784299-5791490 GCF_014898765.1 Herpailurus yagouaroundi | reverse complement strand
TCCAATCAGCCATCCACCTATCCATTTATTCATCCATCCACTTATCCATCCATCCATCTATCCATTTAGCCAACCATCCACCTATCCATTTAGCCAACCATCCATCCATCCATCCATCCATCCATCCATCCATCCATCCATCCATTTAATCAGCCATCCACCTATCCATTTATTCATCCAGCCATCCAGCCATCTACCTGCCAATCCCTCCATCTCTTGATGCACCCAGTCATTCTTCCATCTCTCCATCCATCCTTCCATATACTGTTCCATCATCCACCCTCCCACCCACCTTTCATCCATTCCTCCATCCCCTCATTCTCCCATCCATACATTGATCCTTCCTCTAATTCAACAAATATTCAGCAGGTATTTCTTGAATTTGTGCTGTGTGACGCACATCATGCTGCACAGAGGATCCTGATGAACAAGACACACCAAGGTCTTTGAGCTGGTGGAACCTCCAGGCCAGTGGAAGGGGAAGGCATTAAATGAGATGACTGAGTTGTGCTCCACATGCTGGAGAAAAGGCATGGTGCTGTGATGGAGACCAAGGGGCCCAGGGCTGGGGGTACCTTTACAGAGAGTCCGGACAGAGAGAGTGTGGAGGAGGCTGGCGCAGCCGCCCCCCTGGGACAGTGAGGCCCAGGCAGTGGCCGACGCTGGAGGAAGAGAGGGCCTGGGGAGAGATTTCAGAGGCAGCCTGGCCAGTGGCTAGACTGGAAGGGATTCAGAACAGGGAGGGTACGCTCACCTCCCAGACTCGGTCTTCAAGATCTGGAATCGTCCACCATTACTTTGGAATGGGGAGGTCAGAGGCCGGGTCGGGGAGGAGCCTGCTCTAATTCACCCTGATTCTTGCCTGACCAAGGCAGGCAGGGGAGATTGGCAGGCTGACGATCACTTCCTGGGTGAAAGCAGGCGTGTGTAGCGCTTTCCAGAAGGGGATGTTCCTCAACGAGAAAGAAAACTCGTCTGAAAATCTCCTGCTCAAAACCTCTCTTTGTTCATGAGTCCACAACATTACAGGGACATCAGCTGCCCTTCAGGGCCCCAAATCAGGTAACAGGACGGTCTCAATGTCAGCACCTGGCCCTCCCATCCTCTGGACACTCAGCGCACTTGCCCAGTTCCGGGAGCCCCTCTGTCCTCTGCCCTCGTCTCTGAGCGAGCAAAGCCAGCCAGGACCCAGTGCTGCTCAGGCAGCGAGAGGATTTCTCATCTAGGATACTGTCCACATGGTCTCTGATCCTGCCTTTGTCTGTCTGCAGAGCCCTGTCCTTGACCTTGTGTGTTTTGGCAGCTTGTCCCCCAACCTCTGAAAGAGGAGGGTGCTGTCATCGGCATTAGATGAGAATCACATGGCCCAGGGGAGTAGAAATCACATGCCACCATGTGGTTGATGGTGGCTGAAGCCCACCCTTTGTCCTCTATGCCTCGCCTCTGCCCCCAAACTAGACCCTGGCCCAGAGTTAGATGTTTGTGGTGCAGGTGCTGGTGGTGGGGTTTTTTAAAATCATTTTTACTGCAGGACACCTCTGAGCCTTCAATACACACAGGTATGTAGTATGTCTCCAAGAACGGCCCCAGTAGGCATCTGAGAAGGACAAATCATTTCTCTTTGCTTAAATATTTTTCTTGAGGTGCCTGGGTGGCTCAGTCGGTTAAGCGTCCGACTTCAACTCAGGTCGTGATCTCACAGTTTGTGAGTTCGAGCCCCATGTTGGGCTCTGTGCTGACAGCTCGGAGCCTGGAGCCTGCTTCGGATTCTGTGTCTCCCTCTCTCTGCCCCTCCCCTGCTCATGCTCTGTCTCTTTCTCCAAAATAGACATTGAAAAAATATTTTTTAAAAGAATAATACCCGATATCTGGTTAGCAATAGGATTATGCCAATTGAAAGAACAGAAAATGATGTTAAGTTCTCTGTGGGTTTTTTTTCCCCTTAGGTTTATTTATTTATTTTGAGAGAGGGAGAGCCAGTGGGGGAGGGGCAGCACAAGGTGGGGCTGGGGTGGGGGTGGGGGGATGAGTCCCAAGCAGGCTCCATGCTGTCATCAAGGAGCCCAATGCAGGGCTGAAACTCATGAACCTGAGCCAAAATCAGGAGTCTGATGCTTAACCAACTGAGTCACCCACGTGTCCCAAGTGTTTTTTCCATGTTTACAAGAATATCTTGAATGTGTTAAAGAAAGAATTGATGAAAAATTTATCTCTTTATGTGCCAACACTTTTTTTTAAATTTTTTGTTTAATGTTTGTTTTTGAGAGAGACAGAGTGCAAGCAGGGGAGGTGCCAAGAGAGAGGGGACACAGAATCCGAAGCAGGCTCCAGGCTCTGAGCTGTTAGCACAGAGCCCCACACGGGGCTCGAACTCACAAACCTTGACATCATGACTTGATCCAAAGTGGGTCGCTTAACCGACTGAGCCACCCAGGCACCCTGTGTCAATGCTATTCTTAAAGGAGATACTACTTAGAACAGGAAGAGAATTTCTGACTTGAAGTGGATAGTTCCTGCATTTCCACGATGCCCTTTTCAAAACGATTTTATCCCTGAAGGATTTTATTCTTTTACATTAATGTCACTAACCCCCAGCATGGGAACAAATGGAATCCTCCTATATAGTGTTGAAGAAGGGGTATGACATGAGAATAAATGCACTTATTTTCTCAGGAGACACCATTTTTAAAAGTTATTGATCGAGAGATGCAGCAAAGCAAATTGTGCCGTGAAGGATACAATTCGACACAGCACTTTTTTTTTTTAGATTTTTATTTTATTTAAAAAAAAATTTTTTTTTAAGTTTATTTATTTTTGAGACAGAGACAGAGCATGAATGGGGGAGGGTCAGAGAGAGAGGGAGACACAGAATCGGAAGCAGGCTCCAGGTCTGAGCCATTAGCCCAGAGCCCAACGCGGGGCTCGAACTCACCGACCACGAGATTGTGACCTGAGCCGAAGTCGGACGCTCAACCGACTGAACCACCCAGGCGCCCCTAGATTTTTATTTTTAAGTAATCTCTACACCATGGGGCTCGAAACCACGACTCTGAGTTCAAGAGTCACATGCTCCACTGACTGAACCGGCCAGGTGCCCATTGACACATCAAAAAAAATTTTTAATTTTTTCTTTAATGTTTATTTTTTTAGACAGAGACAGCATGAACGGGGGAGGGGAGAGAGAGAGGGAGACGCAGAATACGAAGCAGGCTCCAGGCTCTGAGCTGTCAGCACAGAGCCCGACACGGGGCTCGAGCTCACGAACCGCAGGATCATGACCTGAGCTGAATTCGGACGCTTAACCGACTGAGCCACCCAGGCGCCGCGACACATCAAATTTAAAGAACCGTTAACTTTATGTCAACCCATATTCACTGTGTTGGCCCATAATGCTAAGATTGAGCGCGTTTTCTCATTAATGGACACAGTAGAACAGATTAAACGGACATTCAATGGAAAAAAATAAATTGGATGTGACCACTGTAAAAACTATAGTGAAAATTAATAGCAAGAAACTGCGCTACAGTGAAGTCGGGAGGATTTGGCCGCGAGAGCGCTAATGCACTGCCACGCATAGTCAATTGCAGACCCAACCGGAAGAGACCGACCTGACCTTGTGCGGGGTGGGCCTTGCATGGGGCTACTGCTCTACTAATCCAGTGGGAAGCGGAGAGGCTTTTCTTATCCCCACCCCTGCCCCCAAAGTTCAGCCAATGGGAAGCCAGCATACTTCCAAGCCTTCCCCCATTGGCCCCTTTTCTCCATTAAACGTGTGCCTCTCCCTTCCCTAGACTCACCTACGGTTTTGTTGCAAGTTGTGTGCCCACAACTGCAATTCTCTTTTCTTCCCCAACGAACCCATTTTTGTTGGTAACGAAGCTGGCAGTTTTTCTTTTAAGGTGAACACATTTTACAATGTAAATGAAACACAGATCCTAACCGCAAGGAATCCCATAAGCGAATTCTACAAGAAGAAGAAACAACTGTTAAGGAGAACCAAAAACATCCGGGACGTACAAAGAAGGAGGGTATATAATTTAGATAACCTGTCATTTATTGCAGAAAATCCGGGAATGGTTTTCCGTGTGGTGACAATACACAAGTTGGGTTTCCAGAAAGCAGGCTCAGAGTGGGGCGGGGCGGAGGGCGGGTCAGGAATCCTCCTGACCAGGTCGGTTACCCTGGGAAGAGCCCGTGACCTCGGGCAAAGTGCTCTCTCTGCACCGGCTTGTAATTTATCGGTGACTGGCTGAAATGTGAGCCCAGCTCTGCCCATCCCCACACAGGTGAACGCCAACACACCACACCGGTTGGCGACCCGTTTCTGTGGAAAACTATTCACTCAGGAATTGTCCCGGAGGTGTCCCTTCTTTAGAAGCCCTGAGCCCTCTAGCCAGCGGTTGCAGGAGCTGGCTGGAGGCGTCACTTGCAGATCTTGATCTCTGAATACTCGGTGGTGCTGGTGGCCTCCGGGTCCGGAAGGTTCCAGGGCTTCAGCCCATGGAAGGTGAGAGAAGCGTAGTGGGGCTCCTTTCCCTCCTCCGAGGTGGGAGCGGCCATGGCTGGGGGCGGGTGGTCTAGGGGGGTGCTTGACCAATCCTCATGCTGGGAACCCTGAGTGGAGGGGAAAGAAGGGGGTCAAATTAGGATAACGGGAGCTGGCAGATAGCGAGGGGGACCCACGAGCAAGCCCGGAAGCTGGAAACCACTTAGTCTTTCATCATTCATTCCATAAGCATTGGCTGAGCCCCCATTCATTCATTCATTCATTCACTCACTCATTCAATAAATACGTGAGAGTAAGAATGTCTCCCCCTTGGTAATCAATTGCCAGGCTCCTAGATGCCTCACCACAAGCCATCAGGGAGGCATTATTAGCCCCATTCATCAGGTGGAGAAACCGAGGCTAGGTAAATATTCCCAAATCACACATTTAGTTGTTGGTAGGGCCAAGATGAATGCCCAGGTGTCTCTGGCACCAGTTCCTGCCACCTTATGAAAGAGCTGTCCCATGTCAGACCCTGGCTACTCAACGGGGAACAAAGTAGACATCATCCATTACCTCCCACTAGCTTGCAGTAGGGGGCACTGACATTAAGGTAGTGGTCAATTATACTACTATCTAATAGCAAATTGAGATAGGATGCACAGAAATGGGGTGGGTGGTGTGAAAAGGACAGGGATTTGCGAAGAACTGAACTGCCCTCAGGGACCACTCCACATCTCAGAAATTTAGGCAAACTCTATAACAAAATTGTAGCACAGACATTAAAATCAATTAAAACCAATGTTGGGGCGCCTGAGTGGCTCAGTCAGTTTAGCGTCCGACTCTTTTTTTTTTTAATGTTTATTCATTTTTGAGAGAGAGAGAGAGAGGGGGGCAGAGCACGAGTGGGGGAGGGGCACCGAGAGGGAGGCACAGAATCCGAAGCAGGCTCCAGGCTGTCAACAGAGCCCGATGCAGGACTCGAACTCATGGACAGGGAGATCATGACCTGAGCCGAAGTCACATGCTTAACTGACTGAGCCACCCAGCATCTGACTCTTGATTTCGGCTCAGGTCTTGATGATCTCACGGTTTGTGGGATCGACCCTGCGTCTGGTTCTGTGCTGACCGTGCGGAACCTGCTTGGCATTCTCTCTCTCTCTCTCTCTCTCTCCCCCTCTCTCTCTGCCCCTCCCCCACTTGCACTCTTGTCTCTCTCTCTCTCTCTCTCTCTCTCAAAATAAATATATATATTTTTTCAATCAAAGGAGATTGTGCGGTCAAGCGCTCACCACGCCCCAAACAGCTTATGTTAACAACGTGATTTCTGGTGAGGCCTTGGGCCACACAGTATCGGCTTGACCTCTAGAGGGCTGGACACCAACAACAAAGATTAGCCATACAGGGGCTCCATGCCTATGTCACCAACCCTCCACACGGCCAGGGTGAGCTTCCCTGGTGGGCGTCTAACAGATTTCAGTGAGTTCGGAGTCCTTCTGGTGAGCTATTGAAGCTGAGAGTGTCTTGGGGACCCCTGAACTTTGTAGTTGGCAATAATTATTTGCGGGGTGGGATCTCCCTGGCATCCTGTGTTAGGGAGGAGAGAGAGGAAGGAAGGGAAAGTGGATCCAGGGTCCAGAGAGACCTGAGGAGGTGGGGGTGGGGAGGGTCCAGGGTCCACAGGAAGCTGGACAGGCTGTGCTGGTCCTTGGCTCTGCAAGGTGAGTCGGAGAGCAGAGGGGCAAGCGACTCCCATGTGGCTGGATTGGGTGACTGAGTTGATGGGGACCCGAGACCAAAAGCCTGTCCGAGCGCGATGACCATCTAAGTCTTCTAGGGTGTGGCCGTGGCCATCCCAGGTTGGTGGCCACACGGGACCCCGACAGACAGAGGGCTCAGCACTCACCCAGGAGATGGGACCCAACGTGCAGACAGCTTCCTTGCCGCCAGCTGCTGTCTCTGGGGCCTGCTTCCTGCGGGTCTTCACTCTGCGGGGGAGGCCGGGACCTGTCAGCCTGGAGTGAGCTACTGCCCCCTGCTTAAGAGGCTGGCAAGGCTGAGCACGGCCGGAGGAGGGGACGCACGGAGCCCGCCGACCCGCGCAAACAGGCGTGATCAGGGCGGCAACAGCTCTCCTTTGATTCTCTGCCCCAGTGCCCCAATCTCGAAGCCTCGGCACCACCAGGGCTCCTCCCGCTGGGGCCGCCTGGGACCGTGGGACGCGGACCCCTTCCATCCCGCGCACCCGCCCTCTCTCCCAGGGACAACACTCACATGAAGAAGATGAGGCAAGGACAGAGACCGAGCAGGCCAGCGACACCAGCACCCCCGGCAGCCGCCAGAACGAATCCTCCCCCAAGCAGAGGCTGCGCTGCAGAGGAGTGAGGTTTCCGGTGAGTCCCCTCCAAGCCCCAGGCCGCTTGTGCCCCTGCCTCCCGCAAACTCGGGCTCTCATGTTCTTCGTCCCCCAACCTGCAGAAAACCCGGACTCTGCCCCCCTCCTTCCTCCTCTCTCTCACCCCTTCCCATCCAGACCCCGGCCCCACGCCCACCCAGACCGTCTTCTCCAGGATGCAGACTCCTTTCTCCCCCGTCTCTGCCCACCCTTCCCCCACAGCCCCCAGACCTGGCAGCAACACCAGGACCGCGGCGGTGCTCTGGGCCCCGTGCTCATTCCGGGCCTCGCAGCCGAGTCTGAGGTCGGA
>NW_024412451.1:5753630-5774299 GCF_014898765.1 Herpailurus yagouaroundi | reverse complement strand
TCTTTCTTTCACCAGGCAAACATCTGCTACATACAGAGACAAAGAAGAGAACCCAGTGCCCACCCCGCTCCCCAAGGGCACTCAGCCTCCCTGCATGCCTCGGGCCACGTCTGTCTGTCCGTCTGTCTGCAGTCCACACACGCTCCGGGTTCCACGGTGAGAAGCAAGCAAGGACACAGGGTCCCCGCACTCAGAAGGGCCTCACGCTTGCAGGGGGCGGGTGATGCTCTGAGGTTGCCATCTTGAAATGCTTAATAATTTTATCTTTGAATTTGTGCTTGTAAGTGAAGCCCTAATGAGATAAGGAACACGAACTAGAGAAAATGGAACCTTGGGTCACACGCCGTCAAGCCTCCCCCATGCCCCCACCTCCTCCTTCCCCGGGCCCCACTCCCACTCGCACGCCCCACCTGGGCACAGAGAGGGTCTGAGCCTTGCCGAGTTGAGAGGTGGGAGCCCTAGGCACCTGTGAAGGTCTACACTGCCCACCCCCCGGTGATGCCCACCTCCCAGTCAAGCCTGAGGGGGACTTGACTTTAAGTCCTTGACCTTAAGTCCCTGAGCCTGTGTGGCTCAGTTGGTTAAGCGTCTGACTCTTTTTTTTTTTTTTTTAAATACTGTTTATTTATTTTTGAGAGAGAGAGAGACAGACAGAGCATGAGCAGAGGAGGGGCAGAGAGAGAGGGAGACACAGGATCCGAAGCAGGCTCCAGGCTCTGAGCTGTCAGCACAGAGCCTGCATGGGATTGTCTCCCCCTCCCCCACTAGGGCTTTTTCTCTCTCGTTCTCTCTCTCAAAATAAATATACTTAAAAAAAAAAAAAAAAAAGATGTGACCACCAGTTGACCCGTGAGCTGGACCCAGGCCATTGGAGGCTCCGCATCCCCTCCCCCGTCCTTGGACCGTGGGTCCTGCTTGCCTTTTCTGCTCCCAGAGTCCGCTCCAAGGACACAGCTTCGAGAGTCCGCTCCAAGGACAGAGCTTCGAGAACACCCGCGAGGTAAAGGTGACTGAACACATTTAAGGCCTCTCTTTATATAAATTTTAAGATCTGGAGGGCAGGGGGCACCTGGGTGGCTCAATCGGTTAAGTGTCCAACTCCAGCTCAGGTCATGATCTCACGGCTCGTGAGTTCGAGCCCCCACCTTGGGCTCTGGGCTGACCACTCAGAGCCTGGAACCTGCTTCTATTCCGTGTCTCCCTCTCTCTCTCTGCCTCTCCCCTACTCCCCTGCTCGCTCGCTCTCTCTCTCTCTCTCTCTCGCTCTCGCTCTCGCTCTCGCTCTCACTCTCGCTCTCTTTCTCTCAAAAATAAATAAGCATTAAAAAAAAAATTAGCCTTTAAGCAAAGAGAGGTCTGCTCTTTGCCTGAGGGAACCCTTGAGCCCTTGGAATGGGAGTGTCCTGCCTGATGAGAGTGCCCTGGTTTACCTGGGGGCCTTGGGCCACAGCACAAAGGCATTGGATCAGTTTGACTTCTGGGGGAGGGGGTTAGAACCTGAACAACTCCCATCAGCTTCTCTCAGTATGCTTATGCCTCTGTGTCTCACCTTCCTTTTCTTTATTTTTTTTTATTTTTTTTTTAATTTTTTATTTTTTCAACCTTTATTTATTTTTGGGACAGAGAGAGACAGAGCATGAACGGGGGAGGGGCAGAGAGAGAGGGAGACACAGAATCAGAAACAGGCTCCAGGCTCTGAGCCATCAGCCCAGAGCCTGACGCGGGGCTCGAACTCACAGACCGCGAGATCGTGACCTGGCTGAAGTCGGACGCTTAACCGACTGCGCCACCCAGGCGCCCCTCACCTTCCTTTTCTTATAAGGACACTGGTCCTACTGGATTAGGGCCCACTCTCGTGACCTCACCTTAACTTGGTCACCTGTGAAGACCTGATTTCCAAATAAGGCCACATTCACAAGTACGGGGGGGAGGGTAGGACTTGACGATCTTGCGGGGGGGGGGGGGGGCAAGATAACAATGCACAGCAGGACCCATAAAACCCTGTACGTCAAGACGCCGGGGAGTTCTCGATTGGCAAGGCTCCATGGGTGTTGTGACACGGTATCGCTGGGTACATTCGTCAGCTTTGGGCCCTAAAACACCACAGACGTGAAAGCCCAGAGATGGGGGGCTCAAACAGCAGAAACTGCATCTCTCCCAGTTCTGGAGGCAGCAAGGTGCCGGCCGGGGGAGGCCCAGCTTCCTGGCTTGCAGACGGCTGCCTTCTCGCTGTGTCCTCACGCGGTAGAGAGAGATCTTTGATGTCTCTTCTTTACTTTTTATTTATTTATCTATTTGTTTATTTATTTTGAGAGAACAGCCGGGGGAGGGGCAGAGAGAGAGAGAGAGAGAGAGAGAGAGAGAGAGAGAGAGAGAATCCCAAGCAGGCTCCGTGCTGAGCACAGAGCCCGACAAGCCGAGAGATCAAGATCATGGCCTCAGCTGAGATCAAGAGTCCAACGCTTAACCGACTGCGCCATCCAGGCGCCCTTCTGGTGTTTCTTCTTATAAGAAAACTTTTCCTGTGGTTTCAGGTCCTCTTGTGGTTTTGTGACTTCACTGAACCTTAATTACCTCCCTGTCCCCACATGATATGATACAGTCACATCAGGAGTTAGGGCTTCAACCCATGAATTTGGGGGACACACAATTCAGGCCACGGCACTGGGAGAATTAAGTGCTGTCCACATGACTCCACGAGGAGAGGAGAGAAGGAAGCGGGAGCCAGGTCTCTCCTGGCCCTGCCCGGTACACCTTTCCCATTACAGATTTTTATTTTATTTTACTTTATTTTATTTTATTTAATTTCATTTTATATATACTTTAACGTTTATTTACTTTGAGAGAGAGAGAGAGAGAGAGAGCACGAGCAAGGGAGGGGCAGAGGGAGAGAGGGAGACACAGAATCCGAAGCAGGCTCCGGCTCTGAGCTGTCAGCACAGAGCCCGACACGGGGCTTGAACTCGTGAACCTCGAGATCATGACCTGAGCCGAGGTCAGACGCTCAACCGATTGAGCCCCGCAGATGCCCTGTATTTTTATATATTTTTATATTCTTATTTTAAGTAGGCCCCACACCTAAAGTGGGGCTCACACTCACAACCCCGAGATTAAGTCACACGTTCTACCAACTAAGCCAGTGAGGCGCCCCGACCATTGCAGATTTTAATCTGTAACCTTTAAAAACCACGAGTACAACAGGGGCGCCTGGCTGGCTCAGTGGGTAGAGCATGCGTCTCTTGATCTCAGGGCTGTAAATTCGAGCCCCACTTTGGGGGGGGGGGGCAGAGATCACTTAAAAACAAAATATTTAAATGCATACACGCATACATACACCATGCATACAACAGTTTCCCTGCGTTCTTCAGGTCCTTCTAGTGACTCATCAAGCTGCAGGGTGGTCTTAGGGACCCCCGGAACATCTGTCTCCCTCCTCAGACGCGGGTGCAGGAAGCCAGGCAGGGGCGGTGCCCCGCGGCCTGGGTCTCTCCGTCCGCCCGCAGACCACGGCTCGGCGCGCGCGCGCGCGGGGCGCCCCCTCGTGGACACGCTGCGCTCTGCTCGCAGCGAGCCCCAGCCCGAGCTCGCGTGCGTGGGGAACCGGAAAACCACCGAGTTCATCGCAAATACAGAAAAGGAAACAGGATGTGCACAATCCGAAACCGCACAGAGAAGGCATCAGTTCCTTTTCATCTGTAACCAGGCCCTCACTTAACTCCTTAACCACTTGTCTCTCAAACATGAGGCAACTTGTCGCTTTAAATGGTCCCAGGACGTACCACAGGGACGCCGCACGGTGTCAGCAGAGCATGTCCCCACCCCCTGGCATGTAGACCCAAGGTCACTGTGTTCCTTGCCCATCGCTCCAATTGCCATTGTTACTGTATTGTCCACAGCCCGGCCTGGGTCCCACAGACAGCAGCCCTGAAGGGGTCTCCGGGGCAGGCCCTGTGGAGAGGGGACAGAGGACCGCCCGCCGTCTCCGGCTCAGTCACTCTGCCTTGTCTTGGTCTGAGCCAGTTTTTCGATTTCTGCAGAATTGCAAGATGGGCCCCTCAGACTTCCCTCCTTTCAAATCAAGTAAGCAATTCCTTACTTTTCCAATAGGCAAGCAGAAAGAATGAGGGTGAAGCGGCGAGCCCCTGGCAGGATCCCAGGGACCGGGGACCCCATGGCATTGACCCGGTATGGGTGCTGGGGACCGAGGAGTCACCCAATGCCAGGCCGTGTCCAGTGGACGAGAGAAACCCTGATTCCTTCTCTTCCCCAGAAAGCATCATTCGTTGCTTCTGGGTCTCCTTGGCCTAACAACCAAGTCCCGTTGCCTGGATACAGAGGCCACCGTTCCTGAGACAAATAACAGGGCACAGAGTCTGCCGGACGCACAATGAATAACACCCAAATGTGTGTGCGTGCGTGTACGTACGCGTCAGTCTTGCATGTTTGTTTCATCTGGACGTGTATGTGTCCGTATCTGTGTGTCTGTCCGTGGGTGCGCACGTCTGTGTCTCTGAGTGTGTGTTTTGTACTCATGTGTCCATATGGGGTGAGGATACCTGTTTGTGTGTGTGTGTGTGTGTGTGTGTGTGTGTGTGTGTGTGTGTATGTTCACACGCTAGGTATTTGAAACCAGCCTCAGAAGTTAATATTGAGAGAGACCTTATACACCTTGGGTACCATGTTAGGTATCTGGATCATAAGCGTCCGACTTGCGCTCGTCATGATCTCGCGGTTCGTAGGTTCAAGCCCCGCGTCGGGCTCTGTGCTGCAAAGCCTGAAGCCCGATTTGGATTCATGTGTCTCTGCCCCTCCCCTGCTCACGCTGTGTCTCTCTCAAAATTGAATAAACTTCGGGGCGCCTGGGTGGCACAGTCGGTTGAGCGTCCGACTTCAGCCAGATCACGATCTCGCGGTCCGTGAGTTCCAGCCCCGCGTCGGGCTCTGGGCTGATGGCTCAGAGCCTGGAGCCTGTTTCGGATTCTGTGTCTCCCTCTCTCTCTGCCCCTCACCCATTCATGCTCTGTCTCTCTCTGTCCCAAAAATAAATAAACGTTGAAAAAAAGATAAAAAAAAAAACTGAATAAACTTAAAAAAAAATTTTTTTTTTAATAAATGAAATGTTTAAAAGCGGGAAAATTGGGGCTCCTGGGTGGCTCGGGCACAGTTGAGCGTTCGACTTGGGCTCAGGTCCCGATCTCGCAGTTTGTGAGTTCGAGCCCCACGTCGGGCTCACCACTGTCAGCGTGTGAGCCCAGAGCCCACTTTGGATCCTCTGTCCCTCTTGCCCCTCCCCCACTTGCACTCTCCCCAAAATAAATAAATATCTTTTTAAAAAGCAGGAAATTTGTGGTTATAATAATGAAAATACTGAGTGGACCTCCAGAGCCTGATCACTCATTAGAGAAGACCCAGAAGTGGCTGCCCCCCCCCCGCCTCTGACTCGTTCTGCACAGCGAGACTCATTTCTTCGTCTTAAAAGGGGTATCTCTGTGCCTGATCTGTGTTACCAACGGTAACGTGCCTGTGAGCCCTAGCTGGGCCAGGGAGAGCTGAATCCTGAGCCGCTCACAGCCCTTGAACCCTGGAGTCCTGGGACTGCCCCAGGTGAGTTCCGGGCATGCAGGTGAATTCACCTGTTGAGCTCCGGTACATAAGCTAGAGATTTGCAGGTGCAGAGTCAGTCGGGACCTCCCCAGACTCCTCCCAGGGTCTCGGCCGAGCTCCCTGGGGCTGAGGGCAGGGAGGGGCTCAGACCAGGGGCAGAGGCGGGACCTCTAAGACTAGAAAATGTGACAATGCCCAGGGAGAGATGGAGTGGGTGGCGAGGGGGTGGGGCTGAGAGGGCGTTTCTTTCTTTCTCCTCCCCCAGACAGAAAATCAGAGAAAATGCCACATTCCAGGGGGAGGATTCAAGAAGGCAGAGTATGTAACAGACAGAATGGTGGCCCCCAAAGGTGTCCACACGCTAATCCCTAGAGCCTGTGAATGTGTGAGCTTGCAGGGCAAAGGGGACTTTGCAGGTGTCATGAGGTTAAAGATCTCGGGACGGAGAGGTTATCCAGGTGTAGCCTAAGTGTAATCACAAGTTTGTAAGAAGGACGCAGAGGGAGATGTGACTACAGACGGGATAGGAGGGGATGTGATGACAAAAGAGACTGTAGTGACGCCATCGGTCCAGAAGTGCTGGTGACCACCGGGAACCTCAAGAAGCAAGGAACAGATTCTCCCCCTAGAACCTCCAGAAAGAACCAACCCCTTGGCGACACCTTGATTTCAGCCTCGTGAGACTCAGTTGGGACCTTTGGACTGCAGAACCGTAAGCGAATGCATTCGTTTTGTCTGAGCCACTAAATGTAAGTTTAACCCCTGCTCCCTTGAGAGGCTCCAGGGGAGGATCCACCTCCTGGCCTTTCCTAGCTTCTAGAACTGCGTTCTGTGCCTCACGGCCCCTTCCTCCATCGTCAAAGCCAGGGGTGTGGCAACTTCTCCCTCTTGCTCTGCCTTGAGCTGCTTTTCTTCTGTGTTCAATCTCCCTTTGCTTTGGAGATTGTTTCCAATCTCCTCTTATAGGAATGTTTGTAGGGGCGGGGCTCCTGGGTGACCCAGCGGGTTGAGCGTCCACCTCTTGATTTCGGCTCAGGTCACGACCTCACGGTTCATTGCATTCAGCCCAGCATCAGGCTCCATGCTGACAACACAGAGCCTGCTTGGGATTCTCTCTCTCCCTCTCTCTTTCCCTCCCCTGCTCTCTCTTTCTCAAAAATAAATAAACTTTAAAAAAATGAATAAATAAAACAGGGAAGGAGGGGTGCCTGGGTGGCTAAGTCGGTTGGGCGTCTGACTTCCGCTTGGGTCATGGTCTCACGGTCCGTGAGTTCGAGCCCCGCGTCGGGCTCTGTGCTGATTGCTCAGAGCCTGGAGCCTGCTTCAGGTTCTGTGTCGCCCTCTCTCTGCTCCTCCCCTGCTTGCACTCTGTCTGTCTCTCTCTCAAAAATAAATAAACATTAAAAAAAAAAAAAAAAAACAGGAAAGGAGGTAGGATGAGTTATCTGTTCTCCAACAACATGGCCTGATTTCCCGGGGGCTATGAAATAGCCCCTCTTCTTCCTGGACAGTCCATCCTCGCCAGCCAGAGACAGTAAGAAGTGATTCCACTAAAGAAGCAGAGATCACTCCTGTAAGTCAGGAGAGGGAGATATTCGGTACCTTCAAGGTTTGCATCGTGACCTTCTTTGTCATCAGCACTTAGAGAAAATTATGAAATGTTTTTTGTCTTACCTTATTAAGGCCAAAGAGTGACCTTGACTGATGTTTATGTTTTGCGGGCTTGTTTCTGTCCCACAAGAGAACAGCACAGCCCAGCCAGGATATCGAGAGCTCATTTTGGGAGTGCCTGGGTGGCTTAGTTAAGCGTCTGACTTTGGCCCAAGTTATGCTCTCATGGTTCGTGAGTTCGAGCCCCACATCGGGCTCTGTGCTGACAGCTGGGAGCCTGGAGACTGCTTTGGGTTCTGTGTCTCCCTCTCACTCGGCCCCTGCCCAGCTCACTCTCTCTCTCTCTCTCTCTCTCTCTCTGTCTCAAAAATTAAAAAAAAATTAAAAAAATTTTTAAAAGGGCTCATTTTCTTTCTCAGCACATCTATGTTCTTACAAATTCCTTCTTTTTTTTTTTTTTTTTTTTGTGTTGTGAGGGGAGAGAGAGAGAGAGGAGAGACAGCCCAAGCAGGGGAGAGGGGCAGTAGGGGAGAGAATCTTAAGCAGGATCCATTCTCAGTGCAGAGCCTGACTCAGGACTCGATCCCAGGACCCTGGCATCATGACCTGAACCAAAATCAAGAGTCAAACGCTCAACTGACTGAGCCACCCAGGTGCCCCTATTCTTACAAATTCTTGCAAAGCACTGCAAACTGTGGGGCTTAAAATAACAGAAATTTATTCTTTCTGGGAGCTCTGGGAGCTAGAAGTCTGAAATCATGGTATGGACTGGGCTGTGTTCTCTCTGAAGCCTCCAGGGAAGGTTCTTCCAGTTTCTGGTGGTTGCCAGCAATCCCGGGCTCGTGACATCACCACTTCATTTCTGACTCTGTCTTTGAACGACGTGCCTCCCTGCATGTCTGTCTCTGTGTTTCTTTTTCTTCCTATAAATACACCAGTCGTGTTGGGTTAATCACTCGCCCTCCTGTGATAGGACCTCACCTTTTTTTTTTTTCATTTTTTAAAATGTCTATTTTTTTAGCGGGGGGGAGGGGCAGAGGGAGAAAAAGAGAATGTCAAGCAGGCTCCAGGCCATCAGCACAGAGCCTGACGGGGGCTCGAACTCACGAACCGCGAGATCACGGCCTGAGCCAAAGTCAGACACTCAATCGACTGAGCCACCCAGGCGCCCGGGGGCGGGGGACTCATCTTAACCGATTACATCTGCGATGACTCTATTTCCAAATAAGGTCACATTCTGAGGTTCCGAGAAGGACATGAATTTGGGAGGAGAGGGGGAAACGCTCTCCAACCCAGTACACTTGGTCGCATGGTCATAGGGAACCCCATGGGGTGTCGTGGCGTCACCCTGACCGTTCAGGGTGAGATCACAGAGCAGGAGGCGCAGATGATAGGGCACCTGGGACATCTGTTACTGCAGCTGACCCGTGCGCTCTGGCCTCGTTAGATCCCTTCTCTTGAGGGGAGAGATTCTGAAGCCGGGAATCTCAACGCCCAACCTTCAAAATCCATCAAGTTCAGCACCCAAGAGCCGGTACCTCTCCACGACTGCTATCGGCCAGCTCACTTCAGTTTCCTTCCGCGTTCTTGTTGCAACCAGGATGCAGTTCATAACATGAAAATGATTTAGGGGCGCCTGGGTGCCTCAGTCAGTTAAGCATCTGACCCTGGATTTCGGCTCAGGTCATGATCTCACGGTTCGTGAGTTCAAGCCCTGCCTCAGGCTCTGTGCTAACAGTGTGGAGTCTGCTTGGGACTCTCTCTCCCTCTCTCTGCTCTTCCCCCTCCCCGCTTTCTCAAAGTAAATATACTTAAAAAAAAAAAAAGAGGAAAATGATCTATTTACTTGTCTAATTATTCCACTGACCCAGACACAGGGTCTCACTCTAGGTCCAGCCGGGACTCCACCCCTGACTGGTGTCTGGTGGGGCCCCGGTTCTCGCTTGAGGATTTCACTCTGGGCTTTCCCTGCCCTCCACCAATGCAAAGGGAGCTGCACTTACTCCTACAAGCGTGATGCAGAGGAAAAACCTCCAGGCTGGGAATCAGAATCATTGGACTCTATTCAGAGATCCTCCTAGAGGGTAGAAATGTGGCTTTGACGATTCACTACCCTGCTCTGGTCCTCAGTTTTCTCTCCTGTAAAATGGGAATTTGTATCCATTGATTTAACAACCATACCAGGCCCCCGCTGAATGCTTTACAGATATCAACTCGTTTAATGCTCACGACAACCCTGTGCAGTGGGTGCTATTTTCCCATTTTATAGCATTGGAAACTGAGGCACGGAGAGGCTAAGCAAGCTCCCCAAAATAACACGGCCAGCTGGGGGCAGGGTGGGATTCCACCCGGGCTGTCCTGTATACTACACCAGCCTCTCGAGCCCTAGGCGGGGAGGCGTCCCTGTGGTGGCGGGGTCGCGACTGTGGCTTCTTGTCTGTCCTCCCCCCTGGGATGCGAGCTCTGGGAGCAGCGACCCCGTCTGGGGCACAGAGAGGCATCGGCTGAACACTGCGGAATAAGAAAGGAGGGGTGGGGCTCAGGATGGCCGCATCCCTTGCCGGCCTCCCAAGCCCTCCCACCGCGCTCTGCTCCGGGAGCTGTCTTCGTGGCGGGGCCTCCAGTCCCAGCGAACGGATCCTCTGGGCGACGCTGACCCAGAAGGAAACCCGGGCCTGGGAGGTCGGACCGAGCCGAGCCCTCTCGCGGCGGGACACGGGCGCCACCTGGCGGCGGAGTCCCGCCAACGCAGCGCCGCCGAGAGACGGGGGTTCGCTCTGGGCGAGGCTCTCAGAACGTTCCCGGCGGTGGTCCGGAAAGCAGTGTGAAGCTGGGAACCGTCTATTGGCTTCCAGGCCTTTCTGACCGTGATGCACAGCAAGAAATCATCTCACATCACCATAGTTTCGGGAAATGCCACCCTGTACGGCATGATTTTTTTTATACTGTTCCTGTCTTTCAACGCTGATCAGAATCCTTTAAATTGATTCTTTGACTCCATAACGGGCGCCCTGCTGCGCCGTTCTCCTCCCCCCTCCCCCCTCCAGCTCGCAAAGAAAGATTATGATGGAGCAAAGGTGAGCACCCAGGCCGGACTCCCTCCAAACCCAGGGTGATCTCCCTCCATGTCACGCCGCCTCTAGGGTCCCTGCCTGCTATCCCCTGACTTCCAGACAAGGAACCTGGGTTCGGGGAGGTGAAGACACTTGTTCAGTCCACACAGCGGTGGACTGCCAGCTTCTGCCTCACTTCTCCAGGAGAAAAACCACTAAATGCTCCTAATTTTACTGTTGAGCAAAGCTTAATTTAGTCCTTTCTCCATTTCAGCCAACACGATTGAGCTGCCCTGGCCTCCTGTTTTCCTGTAATGTACGATGGAAATTAAAGGCGTGGCAAAGCAGGCCCAAAATTCATTATGTCACAAAATGAGTCTGAGGTGGAGATAAAGAGTCTGTGTTTATTCTCCATCGTGGAAACAAACCCACTTAAATAGATGTAGAGGCGACAAGTAAAATACGAACATTATCTTCTGGGCAGCCGTAGTCAGGGACCATCCAGGCCAAAGTCCATGGGGTGGGAACCCAAGACAGGCGTTAGCACTGAAATGCTAGGTGAACTTGAACTTAGGCCTCAACATTTGCACTTTTCCTGCCAGGTAGCAACCAGCGGTCAGGAGGGCTTCCTATTTTTCCTTTTTTTTAAGCTTATTTATTTTGAGAGAGAGAGAGTGTGCAGGCAGCTGCTTCAGATCCTCTGTCCCCTTTTCTCTCTAGGCTCTCTCTCTCTCACAAAAATAAACATTTTAAAAAATGGGGTGAGGGGAATGTGAAGTAACTGCCTAATGGGCATGGAGTGATGGGAGTGTTCTGGAACTAGGTAGAGGGGGTGGTGGCACAACATTGTGAATGTACCAAACGCCAGTGAATTGTTCACTTTAAAATGATCAGTTTGGGGCGCCTGGGTGGCTCAGTCGGTTAAGCGTCCTACTTCAGCTCAGGTCATGATCTCGCGGTCTGTGGGTTCGAGCCCCGCGTCAGGCTCTGTGCTGACAGCTCAGAGCCTGGAGCCTGTTTCAGATTCTATGTCTCCCTCTTCCTCTGACCCTCCCCTGTTCATGCTCTCTCTCTCTCTCCATCTCAAAAATAAATAAATGTTAAAAAAAAATTTAAAAAAATAAAGAGGATATCTTTGTAAAAAAAAAAAAAAAGAATAAAATGATCAGTTTTAGGGGCGCCTGGGTGGCTCAGTCGCTTAAGCGTTGACTCTTGGTTTCGGCTCAGGTCACCGTTTCGTGGTTCTTGATTTTGAGCCTTGCATCGGGCTCTGTGCTGACGGTGAGGAGTCTGCTTGGGATCCTCTGTCTCTGCCTCTCTCTCTCTCTCTCTCTGCCCCTCCCCCACTCTCACTCTCTCAAAATAAAGTTTAAAAAAATTATAAAAGTGTTTAATAAAACAAAATTCAGACCTGGTCAGGAGAAACTTTATTAGCAAGGATTATTACAAGGTGGAGGAGAGTTCAGGCTGAGAATGAACTACAGTTCCAGATTCTGGGGAGCGGCGTAGGGGGGAGGCGCGGCTTAACCGAGGTTCGGTTAACAAACATTTTGTTCTGATGGATCAGTGGGGACAAAACAGTTTAGCTAATCGTTTATGGGTCCCATCCCCACCCTCCAAAAAAGGGGTGGGGAATTTGAAGGGGCTGTGCATGGCCCTGTCTTAGGTTAACAAGGGGGTCATCGGTGGGGGGCTGGGGGTGGGTCTTCTTATCTAAATCATGGGGAAGATGGCTTCTTTGCAATAAGCCAGTTCCTGGAACGCAAAAGCCGAGGGAGGATTTCTTAACCATAGCTGTCTTCCAGATGCACAAGGCTCAGGTAAACTTCAGCACTGTCATAAGTAAAGATGGAGAAGGAGAAAAGCTGACTCTGAGAAGCTCTAAAGACTGGCCAGCCCTCAGGTGAGATTTCAGCCCCAACTCACAACGCTTGGATGGCCCAAAATCTCCAGATTTGAATTTAAGTGGAACTAAATACTCATACAGGAGTTCTCAAACTTTTTGGTCTCAGGACCCCTTGGCACTCATAAATAAATATCAGCGGCCACAAAGAACTTTTGTTTGCATGGGTCGTATCTATCCATCTTTACAATTTTAGCAATTAAAAGTGCAAGACTTTTTTTATTTTTTTCCAACATTTATTTAATTTTGAGAGAGGGACAGACAGAATGTGAGCAGGTGAGGGGGCAGAGAGAGAGGGAGACACAGAATTGGAAGCAGGCTCCAGGCTCTGAGCCGTCAGCACGGGGCCCGATGCAGGGCTCGGACTCACAAACAGTGAGAGCACGACCTGAGTGAAGTTGGAGGCTTAACTGAGCCACCCAGGCGCCCCCAAATTGCAAAACTTTTAAATCACAGGAATACACAAGCACATATTGCATCAGCTGTCAGACCATTGATGTCATCACACATCACAGAACCTCAGGAAAACTCCACATTTTGGTGGGGGGCGGAGGCAAATAACATTTTGGTATTATTATGAAAAGAACTGTAACCATGCAAATCACCTGAAAGGGTCTTGGGGATCCCGAGGCCACCAGACAACACCGCTGAACTAGAAACCCCTGCATTCCTGACTGACCCTTGCTGAGCTTTTGAGTTTTATCTTATTGACCATAGTCCCTAACGTTGATTTTTCTCCTCTTATTATAGTAATAGGACCACCTAGGTTCTCGCTGGGAAAATGGCCACCCATCTAGAGACTACATTTCCCAGGCTCCCTTGCAGGTAAGCTTGACCATGTGACTAAATTCCGCTCAAAGGAAAGGCACAGAAAAGATGTAGAAAATGCCCAGCTCTTGTCCTTAAGAGGCGACATGCTCTCCAATATCCCTGTCCCCCTTCCTGCTTGCAGTAACGAGGTCGTGGTGGTGGTGACTTCCCTTCAACTGGGTTGAACAAGGAAACACCTTATTTTTAATTTTTTTTTTAAGTTTTATCTATTTTGAGAGAGACAGAGCGAGTGGGGGAAGGGTAGAGAGAGAGGGAGACAGAGAATCCCAAGCAGGCTCCACACTGCCAGCGCAGAGCCCGATGCGGGGCTCAAACCCCAAAACCATGAGATCATGACCTGAGCCGAAACCTAGAGTTGGACGTTTAACCGACTAAGCCACCCAGGTGCCCCAGGAAGGAAACTCCTTGGAATAACGGTTCCCCAGGTGTGGTCCCCGGATGAGCAGCAGCAGCTCGGTCCCCTGGGATTTTGTGAGACAGGAAAATTCTCAGGCTCCATCCAAGACCTACTGAATCAGAAACTCTGGGGTTTAGGATCCAGCAATCTGTGTTACAAAAAGAACTCCAGGAGGGGTGCCTGGGTGGCTCAGTTGGTTGAGTGTCTGACTTCAGCTCAGGTCATGATCTCACAGTTTGTGAGTTCGAGCCCCGCATCATGTTCTGTGCTGACAGCTCGGAACCTGGAGCCTGCTTCGGATTCTGGGTCTCCCTCCCTCTCTGCCCCTCCCCCACTCATGCTCTGTCAAAAATAAACAGTAAAAAAGAATTTTAACCCATCTTCTATCTTATTAAAGCGTCTGTTATTTGGTCTTTAGTAAATGAAATCAATGTCTTTTTTTTTTTTTTAAGTAGGCTCCACACCCAACATGAGGCTTGAACTCATGACCCTGAGATTAGGAGTCGAGTATTCTATCAACTCAGCCAGCCACGTGCCCCTCAAATCAGTATCCTAATCAAAAATATATTTAAAAACATCCCTTGATTTTTTTTTGAATTAAGAATTTTAGGCATGTATCTTGGGCGCCTGGGTGGCTCAGTTGGTTAAACGTCCAACTTCGGCTCAGGTCATGATCTCGCAGTTCACGGGCTTGAGCCCTGCGTGGGGCTCTGTGCTGACAGCTCGGAGCCTGGAGCCTGCTTCAGATTCTGTGTCTCCCTCTCTCTTTGCTCCCCCACTCCCGCTCGTGCTCTCTTTCTCTCTCTCAAAAATAAACATTTAAAAAAGAAAAAAAAAAGAATTTTAGGCATACATCTCACAACCATCAGGATGGCCGCTATTAAAAACACACAAAATATGGGACGCCTGGATGGCTCAGTCGGTTGAGCGTCTGACTTCAGCTCAGGTCACGATCTCACAGTCCGTGAGTTCGGGCCCCGCGTCAGGCTCTGGGCTGATGGCTCAGAGCCTGGAGCCTGCTTCCGATTCTGTGTCTCCCTCTCTCTCTGCCCCTCCCCCGTTCTTGCTCTGTCTCTCTCTGTCTCAAAAATAAAATAAACATTAAAAAAAAAATAAAAAAAAACACACACACACAAAATAAATATTGGCAAGGACGTGGAGAAATTGGAAACTGTACTGTTTGCGGGAACGAAAAATGGTACGGCCGCTGTGGATGTTAGGCATTTCGCAAGAAAATTAAAAATGAAATTACCAAAAAAAAAAAAAAATGCAATTACCATATGATCCTTTGGCATAAAACTTTAGGGCATGGAATGGTATATAATACACGCAGAATCATACACTAATTTTCTTTTTGTGACTGGCTTATTTCACTTAGCATAATGTCCTCAACTTATCCATGTTGTAGCGGCTGTCAGAATTCACCTCCTTTTTAAGACTGAATTATAGAAAGATCCACGTAACATAGGTCCAGACAAGGAGATGCAGGCAGAGATCTACCAAGCTAAGAAAGTTTTGACCTCCTGCCTCGAACTCATACACAATGCCTGGAGCCGTGGCCTCCATCTTGTGACCTTGAGGAAAAAACTGAACCAGACAGGCCTCAGCAACAACAGCCTCTGAACTTCTGAACAATGCCAGTAGCCCTCTCCCTCTAGACTTCTAGGAGAAAAATCAACCCTTTATTTACATGCTGATGATCGGGTCTGCTGTTAGTTGCAGCCCAAAGCATTCATTTGTTTAAACTTTAAGTAGATTCATTTATTTTGAGTCCAACACAGAGCAAGTGGGAGGGGGGGGGGGGCAGTGGAGAGGGTGAGAGAGAGAGTGAGAGAGAATACCAAGCAGGCTCTGTGTTGCCAGCCCAGAGCCTGACATGGAGCTTGAACTCACGAAACCAGATCATGACCTGATCTGAGACCAGGGTGTGACAGAGCCACCCAGGCGTCCCCTCCCCACCCCGCCCCCCCAAAGCATAGCTGAGCCTGACATGGAGCTTGAATTCGTGAAACCAGGCACTCAACATCTGAGCCGACAGCCGGGTTTAACTGACGACCCCACCCGGGCGTCACCCCCCCCACCCCCCCCACCCCGCCCCAAGCATAACTGACCCACTTCGTCAAGTTACAGAACTTGTCTCCCTGGCCAGAATGTAGGTTTCGTGGCCGCAGAGAACTTGACTTTGTTCACACTGCATGCCCAGCCCTTCCTGTCCCAATCAGTGGCTGGCAGAGACCGCACAGGTGGAGTGCGTGCTTAAGGTTCTTCATCCAAAATCTAACAGCCCCGTCCTCTTGTGACCGCTGAGATAATCGCAGCTTCAAATAGTGCTGGATGCATAATAAACCCTCCACAAGGAGATGTTGGGGACCATCTTCGTTATAGCTTCCAGGCCGTATACTCACCTACTTCCCAACTTCCCCTGGGGGGCTTTCATCAGACAGCAGGCTCCTCGGCACGGGTGCCCCATCCCCCTTGCTGCAGCCCCCCTCTTGTTTCCGTGTCGTCCCCTTTGGTGTGTGTGACAAGAACCACAAGGAGCTGGCATCTTCTGTCTACATAAGTAGTAAGTGGTCTGGATCTAAAAGTGGGTCTTGGGGGCTCCTGGGTGGCTGAGTTGGCTGAGCATCTGATGCTTGGTTTCCGCTCAGGTCAAGATCTCACAGTTTCGTGAGTTCGAGCTCCGCGTTGGGCTCTACGTTGACAGCAGGGAGCCTGCTTGGATTTCTTCCTCTCCCTCTCTGTCCTTCACCCAGTGCCGTCTCTGTGTCTCTCAAAAATAAATAAACTTAAAAAAATTAAAAATAACTAAAATAACAAGTTAATTAATTAAAAAGAAGTGGGCCTTGAGTCTTGACCAGTTCAACGATCCCATCTGGGCCTCGGCCATGAGCCAAGTGTGTGTGTGTAATAAGGATTATCTGTTGTTATCTACGTCATCATTCTTTGGCCTAAGACTGCCCTCTCCCCAAAAGAAAGACACACAGACCAGAGAAAATTCTTCATTTTATTTCTGCTCACAAACCACCAAAAGGATCAGTCCCTGCCCTCCCTCACCTAGATGCAGCCCCTTCCCCAACACAACACGACCCCTCCCCCCACAACGAAACACTGATTTCCTCCCAGAGCTAAAATGAACACCCAGTCCCGACTATGGCCGTTCCCCCGCCCTGCCCACCTCCCCGGCTACCTGCATATTCACCTGCTCTGTGAACTTGGCCACCTTTTGGCTTCCTGCCCAAATATGTTTCCCTAAGGTCACTTGGCTTGCTTTTTTGGTTATATTACTACACAGGGGCCATTCTTAAGACCCTCCCTGGCTCACATCCCCAGGGGGCTCCCCTGTTTGTTCCACATTCATTCTGCATAGCTTCCTGGCCTCACTTCCCTGATTGAGAGACCAGGGTTGCAAGCTCCCCGTCTCCGGGCCCCCAGCCCCTCAGCTGTTACTTGAGAAGTGGAGATGTTGAGTAAGGCCAGACATTCCGGGATTCTGGGTGGGAGAAGGGGGGGCAAATTCAGAAATGGACGAGAGCAGTCAAAGATAAAAGGAGAGGGAGGGGGAGAAAGTCAGACAGAAAAGGGGATGGTGGGATCCTCCGACCCCAGCCCCAGAAATAGAGGTGAGCCAGAGATGAAGACCAGTGCCCCCTACAGCCCAAAGCCCCTCTAGCTGTTCCGGGTCCTCTGGCTCCGAGCCTTATATACCTCAATGAGCAGATCCTTGACATACTGGATCTCGCGCTCTACCGACTCCGCCCTCTCCCTCAACTCCCGGTTTCGAGCCTCCAGCCCCTGGCACTCGCCCTCCAGGGCCTCGCCCTCTGCCCGCTTCCTCTGGCGGTACCTCAGAGCTGCTGACTTGTTCTGGTCTCTCTTCTTTTGCTTGCGGTCCCCTCGGGTGGTGGTAGGATTCGGGTAGGGGGCCGGGCGAGAGGGTGGAGGTGGAGGGGGGGGGGGCCTGCCGTGGTGGGGGCAGGGATGCCAACCCTGAGTCTCCTGGCCCGGCCTCGCTGCGGCAGTAGATAGCCAGCAAGTCAAGGGTATCCAGAGCAGGGGGCTGGGGGAGGTCAAAGGTGGGGAGGGGGAGCGGAAGAGGGAGGGAGGGCGCTGGTGGTGGCGGCTGAGGCAGGGGGGAGGATGGTGGGAGGAGTGGCGCATCAAGGAAGAAGTCTTCTATCTGTTCCAGCTCCTTCTTGAGGAGAGAGGCCATGGCCTCCAGGTCAGGTGGGGGTGGGGAGGGTGGGGGGAGGGCACCTGGGGGTAAGGGGGGCTCCAGGGGCAGGAGGGCCGTAAAGTCCACCCGCTCAGTCATCCAGTCAGAGAAGCCGTCACCTGGAGAATTGGAGGAGGGACATAAATTTCCTTGAGTTCCCGGTCTCCTGCCTCACCTGGTGCTCATTCGCGTCGGCTTCATTCATCCCATTCACTGAGTGACACCACCTACGAGCCAATCGGTCAACCGACCAACCCGTGAATCATCAGACCCCTCAACAAACCAGCCAACAAATCAAACATCTAACCAACCAGTTAACCAGCCAGTCAACTACCCACCAGTTGGCCAACGAATCAACTAAGTGAATGAAGCAGTCAAGCAACCAGTCCACCTAGTAAGCAGCCAATCAATGGATCAGTCAACCAACCAATGACCCAAACAACAAAACTCAACCAGCTAGATCTTCAACCATTCCCAAATAATCTTTACTAACTACCCTACGTCCATAGTTTCTGATTTACTCTCCATTCCCTAAAGACAAACTAGGTCTCACACACACAACACACCCGTTTCATCGTTAATTCATTAATTATTGAGAACAAACCATGTGCCAAGCGTTTGGAAAACACTAATGAGTAAAATAACCCCTGCCCCAGGGCCTCTGCATATGCCGTTTCCTCTACCTGAAAAGCTCTTCCTTTGGGTCTTTTTTTGGCTTATTCCTTCCCAGCCTTTAGGTCTCAGCCAAAATGTTACCTATATGTTTCCTGGCTACTCGCTGTAAACTAAGGCTGTGTTTTTATTTTTTTGGCTCAGCTACTGTTTCCCACTTATCCCAATATATCATCACTTAATTCGTCTTTTGTCTGCCTCCCCACTAGTGTGTGAGTTCCGGGAAGGCAGGGATTATGTTGGTCTTGTCTCAGCTGTATCCCCCAGCACCTAAAACATGACCTGGCTTATTACAGGTACTCAGTAAATATTTCTTGAGTGAATAAATGAATTCTTCTCCCCTGTCCCCCATGCCCCAGCTCACCCCACCTCCATTCTCCACCTGTCCTTACCTGCCAGGGGCTCTCCTCCCCCTGGGAGCCCACCCTCCAGGGCTCCCCCAAGGATTTCATTGGAGCCGAGGGGGGCAGGGGCCAGGGGGAGTTTCCCATAGTCTACGAGCCAGCCCAGACCGCTAGCTGGGAGCAGGGCCCTGTCCAGCTCCAGCCCCAGGGTCGCCAGGAGTGACATGGCTGCAGCACGGGCTCTGGGCACGGGTCGCAATGAAGAAGGCTGAACCAACAGCTAGGAGGAGGCTCTGGAAGTTGCTCAGCGGGGCAAAGACAGGCACCAAGGTGAAAGTGGAAGACCTACATGTGAGACAAAAGTAGTCAGTGTCAGAGGCTATCCACAGCCAAAGTCACAGGGTAACCAAGCCACACCCCCAAGTCCCCAGGGTCTTCCCTTCCGCCTTCCAACTAGGCTCGAGACTGCACCTTGCGCTCGCAGAATTCTAAACCAATGCTTTCTTTCCCCAAATCTGAGCCCCACCCACTCCCAAGGGAATTCTCTTTAGCCCTCACTTACTTTCCTTTAGAATATCCAAGCTCCACTCCTTCCAATATAGAAACATAATGGTCTCCCAGGGGAATTTCCTTAAGCCCCTCCTAGCCCCCGCCCCCCGCAATTATTCAACTTCATAAAAAACTCAATCCCACAATTTTCTTCCAGCCACACCCCTTCTTTAGGCTCCACCCTATCCCTAGATGCAAGCTCGAATCGGTTCTCAGGGGAATTGCCCCAGCCCTGCCCCTTTGTCAACGTAGAACACCAAGTCCCACTCTTTCCTTTCAACTTTGCGGTGACCCCCTCTAGCCCCGCCCCCATATTTACCTTAATCCCACCCCTTCCCGAAGGCCCCGCTTTGTCTCCTATTGAAACCCCACCCCTCAGCGATGTTTGCTTAGCCCCGCCCCCTCTCACAACGGCTAGGTTGCCTCTAAGCCTCGCCTTACTAATCTAAATCAGTCCCCCTCCCCCGAGCGGGTGCTTGAGTCAAAGGTAAGTTGTGCTGTGCGTCTGAGCAACATGGAGCGGGAGAGTGGAGGGGCCGGCAGAGAACAGCTCCCCACCCCTGACCCTTTCACACATGCTCCGCCACCGAGCCTACGGCTCTTACGCCTGCGGGGGATCGGGGGGTCAGTGCGCATGTGCCGTTGCTTCCGTCCGCCCTTCACACAGAAATGCGGGCTCTGGTGGCTCGTGCACGTGAGCAAACGCTCGCGGACAGACTTGCTCAAGGAGATGGTGGGTGGGAGACAAGGCACCCTCTCTAGGGGCTAGTGCGCAGGCGCACCTGCACACAGGCCATCTTTAAACACCAACATTCTCAAGAACGCACCCTTCCCCCCATCGGCCCAAATGCGCATGCCTGGCCACGCGCCGATGGCGCGTCTTTTCTCTTCTGCGCTTGCGCGACCGTGATTCCTCACTCTCGTCTCCCCACCCCACCCCCACGAGACCTGGTCGAGAAGGCCGCGAGCTTCGAAAGGGCGGGAAAGGCGGTTGGAGAGGGAGGGGCGAGCGGTTACTCACTCCATGGCTGTGGAACAGAGAGGCGGCGGCGGCCTCCGCTGAAGAAAGAAGGCGGTAGCGAAGAGCGCAAGCGCGGTGAGCGCAGAGACGGGCCGGGGCACGGAGGGGTCGCGGCTACAGAGCCATAGCCAGGGCTATGCGGGCGGAGATGGCGTCGCGGTAGTCTGAGGAGAGATTGTGATCTGAGGATGGGGAATGAGGCGGCCCCGGGGACTGGGGACAGATATACCGCGGGTGGCGCAGCACAGCCCGCCAGGATCCTTCCGCGCTCCGCCCCACCCCACGAGGTCCCAACCGGGGGGCGGGCCTGGTCCCTACCTCTCGGGGATCCTGGGATCCAGTCCCCTCCTCCTCCCGACCCCTAGAGTTCGACCTTTCCCTTCCTTCTATTTGGGGATTCACCCTCCTCATCTTTCCTACCCCGGGGGTTCCGAGCCTCCCTTTCCTCTGACTCTGGGATCCAGCCGC
>NW_024412451.1:5680859-5753530 GCF_014898765.1 Herpailurus yagouaroundi | reverse complement strand
TTCCGGCCAGCCACACGCTAGTGTCCTCATCCCCCAACTGCCCCACGCTAAGAAACCTTTTTGTGGGTTAGAGTCTGGCGTGAGTCACGATGAGATCGCGCGCCTTTCAAATCTCAGACTTTTCGAGGGTGGCAAGTGACAAGGTCTCTAGTCTCGTAGATTGGGGACTAACTACCTGTAATGAGGAGGATTAATAAATCAGGTATACCTGGTGAGGTTGTTTGTTGGAATCAAATAGGTCGATGCCTGTGAAACCGAGAGCCGGGCTCTTATGTACCTGTTCAGCGTATTTTATTTTATTTTTCAACGTTTTTTATTTTCATTTTTATTTTTCAACATATTGTATTTTTAATAGGAACCCTTACCCCTTCCTCCCGCTCTGGCAAAAGCCCCGGACATTTGAACATCCAGCATGTGCTAGTAGGTCACTCCTTCAAGGTCTCAGTAATTTCCAGCCATCCCCACCCTTCCCCATCGTAGATGATGGACGCTCAGCACATCCCTGTGTGGGGTGCAGAGAAGCCAGCATCATCACCGTAACTGCCTTTTCTCCATCCTCTTACTCTCCATCAGCTTATTTCTGCATCAGCTCTTATCCTCAGCACTTCTTTCAAAAGGTCCTCTGCTTCAGCTGTCCCCCAGCCACTCCGGATCAATTTCCCAAACCTGCTGGAAATAGTGAGATCTGCACTTCCCTTTACTAAACAGAGGGGCTTCCTGGCCATTCCCTTCCTGTGCAGTAGGCCCTCCACTAGCCCAGGTGGTTTTGGGTCATTGCTTCAGAAACCCTTCCCCACTTTGCATCTGCCCACAGCAGGACACCTGGAGTTCAGCTTTCATCGCTTGTGAGGGTTATGAGATCCAAAGAAAGTGGGGGAACCCTGAACTTGAGAGGTATCTGGGAATGAAGACGTGCAGGCTTCTGTTACATGCAGGAAATCCTTCTTGGGATCGGACCACTTTCACTTAGAGCACTAGCTGTCCACTCTGCCAGTGTTTGAGGACTTGACCTACATGATTACCTGGGGAGCACAGAGTCGCAGTTAAGCACAGACTGTGGCGCTAGGTCGTTGGGTTCAAACCCTGACTCTACCCCCCTTATTAGCTTGTTGGCAATTTCGCTTACTTCCCTGTGCCTCAGTCTCCATTAATAGTACCAGAATAAAGTATGAAGTTTAGTTAATAGAAACATAGCAATATACATGGCAGTTTAGAGTGCCGACTTCTTGGGTGCCTGACTGGCTCAGTTAGTAGAGCATGCGACTTGATCTTGGGGCCGTGAGTTTGAGCCCCACACCAGGAGTAGAGTTTGCAAAACAATAGTGCCTACATCTTAGTACTGTTATGAGGATTAAATAAATTCAGGTCAAGCACTTAGATTAGTGCCTGGCAAACAGGTGCTACATGAGTAGTGGTGGTGGTTGTTACTGAGGCAGCTGTGTTTTATCCCCACTGCTAAGCAGTAAGTGCTTTAAAAGATCTCCCAGCCTTTTAAGTGAGACTTAAGGACCGACCTTCCTTCTACTTCTCAGTATAGATATTTGAGCCATAGGTAGGATTAGGACGGACTGCTGGCAGAGAGTCCTGTCCCCCCCACTACCCACCAAAGTCTGAGTTTTTTTCTGAAAAGATATTCTATGATATACATGTGGACTAGATCTACAGAAAAGTCACAAAGATAGTACAGAGAGTTTCCATATATCCCTCATCCAGTTTTCCCCCTCGTTGACATCTAACATTACTGTGGTACATGGGTCACAACTAAAGAACCCACACAGATAAGGGGGTTTTAAAGTGCATGCTTTATTCTCATTTCACTAGTTGTTCTTAATGCTATTTTTTTGTTCCAGATGCCGTATCACATTTAGTCGTCATGTCTCCTTAGCCTCTGATCTCTGCAGCAGTTTCTCAGACTTTCCTAGTCTTTTCATGATCTCGGCGGTTTTGAAGAGTTGGTCATTCTATAGAATATTCCTCAATTTGGTTTTGTCTCGTAGACTGGGATTATGGGTTTTTGAGAGGGTGGCCAGGTAGGATATTTGTTAATTACTGGACATGAACTTGCTTAGTATGGGAATCATGTTGCCGGCTGCATGCCACATATGCTGACTGAGGAGACATTGGGGCAGGGACCCTGGTCCTCTTGTCCCAGCCCCTTGCAGCTTTTTCTCTCCCTAGCTGTTGGATCTCACCCAGTTCAGCCCTGGTGCCAGCTGTCCCATCAAAGCAGCTTGACTGATTCCTACTGAGTGGGTGCCAGTGCACACACTTAGCTCCCTAGCCCTTCCTGGTGTATTCTAATTTGTGACTGGTGGGTCATCCATGGCCACCTGTGAACCCCGGTCTTGGCACCCCAAGCCCTCTCCTGTACCTCCTCTTGACCCCAGACCCATGGCACCTCCAGGACTCAAATGCCGCTGCCTCCCCAAGACTTGCAGTCTTGCACGTGGGTCCAGGTGCCCCAGTCCCTTCCACTCCTGAGCTGGGGCTGGGAGCATGGGCGGGGCTTCTGGGGACTCTTTTTCAGTGCGGAGGAGCCAGGCTTGGGGAGTGCAGTGGCCATTGCATGCAGGTTGCATCACCCTGGCTCTTTGATGGGGAGGGGGAGTGGGGGGATTCTCTGGGGGCCCTGACACACCTGGCAACAGTTCCTGGTTAGCGAGGCCCTAGAGGCCTGAGTTGGGGAGGGGCCCCAGCGCTGCCAGGGAGGGAGAAGGAGCAGCCACCTATGCAGGATCCCGAGTGTCTGAGACCAGTGTTGAGAAGAGGCCTCAGCTCACAGGCCGACCTGCTGGTCCTGCAGGGGGCAAGACTGAGGCCCTGAGAGGTGAAGGGGGTTGTGCGCAGTCACACCGCTAGTTAGAGCCCAGGCCTCCACAATACCGCATAGCTTTCAAGACCCCACAAGCCCCAGGGAGAGCCTGTCTTCTTTAGGCTCTGTGAGGTCCCTGACCCGCAGTCCAGGGCATAGCCTGCCGGGAGGCCGCCTCATCTAGACCTTCACCTCAGGTTTGCCGCTGCTCACGATTGCCAAATTCCATCGATTCCGACCTGTTCCTCCCCATCTTCCTGCCCCAGTGGAGGCCCTCCTCACCAGCCACCCCTCACTGTTTCCCAATCAAGGTGACTGGGCCTGGCATGATAGAAAAGGCACCCAGTTTGCATCAGACGGACCTAGATTCTCTCTGAAGAGGTGCTAGGGCAGGTACCGGGGTCATGCAGGCCCGGAAGGGGGCAAGAGTTGGAGGTGGGTGTCCTGGCAAACAAGGGCAGGAGGGCCAAGGCCAGCCCGGTTGGGGAAAGGGCGGTACAGGGGCCAGGCATGCAGAGCATAAGTCCGCCACGTGGCCTAGTAGCTCAGAGTCCTCAGGCGCCCTTCCGCTGCTCCTGTGGTGTCTCCCTCGGCAGAAGCAGCCACGGCCCTTCAAGCCTGGGTAGGCCCCACATGGCTGTACTGGCTCCAGCACCCTCGGTGCTCATCTTCTGTGTTTGTTTCCCATGGCTGTTGCAACAGACCATCATAAACGCAGTGGCTCAGATCAACACACTTTCGTTCCCTTTCACTTCTGAAGACCGAAAGTCTACAGTAGGTTTGCAGGGCCGTGTTCCTTCTGGAGGCTCAAGGGGAGAATCCATTTTCTTGCCTTTTCTAGAGGCGCCTGTGTTCCTCAGCTCATGGCCCTTCTCGCATCACTCTGACCTTTGCTTCTATCATCTCCTCTCCCATTTTCTCCTTTGATCCTCTTGCCCTCCCACTTACGTTACATTAGGGTTTGTGATTACGTTAGGGTTCACCCAGATCATCCAGAATATCTGCATTCAGGATCCTCAGTTTAATCATATCTGCAGACTCCCTTTTTCCAGGTAGGGTAATCTGTTCACAGGTTGTGGGGACTAGGATGTAGACCTCTTCGGAGAGCCATTATCCAGCCTATCACACCTCCCAAGGGAGCCTATTTTCTCATCTGGAAGATGAAAGCTAGGGCCAGCCCTAGGGTGCCCCCTCCTGTGCCCACAGGGACTGGCTATAGGAAGAGGACTGGGCAAACTGGAGGTAGTTGACAGCCTAGTGCCCAGAGCTCAAGATGCCATCACTTACTGCACTGTGGCCTCCAGCAAGATACCGGGCCCTTGTGTGCTGCAGTGGTCTCATCACTAAAGTAGGGACAAGAACAGAACCCTCAGAGGGCAGTGGTGCAGACAGATAATACACGAAAAGGCGTAGAACAGTTCCTGGCTCAACGAACAAGCCTCTCCTTAAACGCAAAGGGCCTGTGTTCAGGAGAGGCCAACAAAGCCCCTGGGAAACCCCAAAGGCACCTCAGGGGTGACCCCACCTTGCAGTGCAGAGCTGCTGATTTTATGAAGTTGGAAATCGAGCATTTCCTGTGAGATCCAAGTTTTAAAAGGTTGGCAAGTGATTGAGAGAAACTCCAGGGAACCATGAGTGTGGATGAGACTCAGGCTGTGGGTCCTCCCTGACCTTTGGTTCAGTGATTTCCCCTTCACCCTCAGATCTGTAATCCTCGCTGCCCAGAGCAGAGAACAAAAGGAACCAAGTACTTCCATTCCAGAGTTGCTGAAAGTTGAGACCACACCGCTCCCTGCTGAACTGATCAAGATTGAGGAAGAGCAGGGCCTTGCTCAGCCCCAGCCCCATGTAGAGTCGAGAGGACAGTGTTTGTGGGGAGCAGGGAAGGAGGCCTCTCAGGAATTGTCGTTGAGTGTCAAATGCCTGCTAAAGAGGGGCTGGTGTCTTACTCCCCCGTCTGTTCCTCATCTGTCCGCGCCTCGTGCCGGAGGCTGCCAGGAGCACCTATAGTTGAACATCGGGTTTCTTGCCCTCCACCATTGGGTCCCTCGGGGCGTCTCAGTAAGTGGGTGTTATGGAGAGCTTCTTATGGGAGCTGGGTGGGGTTAGGTAGCTTTGGGAAGGGTTCGGGAAGCAGGCTTGGCTCTGGATTGGAGGCTGGGCAGCAGAGGCAAGTCCGGGACTGGGTATCTCCACTTCATCTGGAGGCAGGAGGAGTGAGCCCAGCTAATGCTATGGTTAAGGTAAGAAGCTCCCGTCTGCTCTGAGCCAGGAAGGGGACTTGGGTCATTTTTGTGTTTTGGACAAGGTTTGTGCATCTGTCTGTGTTGAAATACGATTCCAGAGTGGTCTTGTTCTGTCTCATCCACCACAGTCGGAGTGGCCCTGCCTGGTGTTCTCTGAAGTTCTGTCTGACGGGAGCGAGCCAGGGCCTGGCTTTTCCTTTCTCAAAGCAAACGTGCCCATCCTTCCAAATGGGAAAAGAGAGGTGGAGAGTCCCTGCCATGTGGTGGGTCACACATGCAGAGTCCCCACAGGGCTGCTTGAGCACAGAGGAATATAGCAGAACCTGAACCCAGCCAGCACGCGGGATGGCCAGTTGTAGTGGGAGCTGCGGGGAGCAAGAGACAGGCTGAGGCAGAGGACCACAACAGGAATGCCTCATAGGTCCCCATGAATGTGGGGACTGCCCGATGGAGAGTGCTGGGTCAGCGCCAGCAGAGCCCCGCTCTGAGTTCAAGAGCCCTTTGCCTTTCTCCTCTGCCAGCCCCCGCCCAGAGCAGGGACAGATTCCCGAGGTGGGGGCAGGAAAGAGCAGCTAATGGCCTTCTTAGCTTCTAGCGTTTGGGAGTCTAGCCTGTGGCTGGGGAGGTAGACAGCACTGAATTGGATTCAGAGTGAGACCTGAACAAGTCTGGAAGGTGATGGAGATGCCCCGGATGTCCTTAGAGAATGGGGAGCGCTAGAGATGGCACACGGTGTGGAAGGTGGACACGATGTCGTGTTGGAGAGGCTAGTGAGTGATTAGCAGCTCAGCTCTGGGATCAGATAGCCTGGGTCTGTCCTGACTACCTGTGTGACTTGGAGTAAGTTACTAAAGTTCTCTTGGCTTTAGCTTGCTCCTCTGTAAAATGGGGTTTTGAATAATTCCCACCTCATAAAGTTGGCAGTCGGTGCAGGTAAAGCACTGCCAACAGCCCAGCACATAACAAATATCCAGAAATATTAGCATGGTGATTGATACCCAGAGGCAGGTAGGTGTGATTGGTTTCTAGTTCTCAGAATCGAGGCCGCCTTGCCCACCCCCCCTCACTTCTGGTGGCTTTCACTTGGTTCCCAGAGAAACCATTTCCATGGCAACTGTCTCTACCACAACCTGGCCTGGGCCTTTTCCTCCCCAACCAGTGACATCACTCCCTCTCCCTCGAGATGCTGGTGTTGATTACAGGGATTGAGCTGGGGAGGGAGCACAAGTGTGTGTGGTTCTACACACACACACACACACACACACACACACACACACACGGTGCTCTTAGAGTCCCTCTCCAAGTCTGAATGTCCTCTCTATGCCTAACTGCATGTCTCAAGGAGTCCCTGATAGCCTCACAGCTGAGGGCATTTCAGATCTTGTCTGGAAACTCCTCTGCCCAGTCCCTGCCCTCAAGGTAAAGTCAGGACTGAGTCTGGCCACTGCCTACTTCTGCAGGCTCACTTCTGCCCTCCTAACCCCTTCCTGGCATCTCCTACCTATTGGTTAGTTTATTGGCTTTTATTGAGGTATTGTATAATGCACATCCATTTATTAAAGTGAACAATTCAGTGGTTTTTAGTACATTCACAGAGTTGTCCAGTCATCACTATAATCTAATTTTCAAACATTTTCATCATCTACCCCCAAAACCCCATATCCATTCATTAGTAGTCTCTCCCCATTCCCCCATCCCTCAACCCTAGGCAGCCACTGACCTGTCTCTACATTTGCCTTTCTGGACATTTCATTGGAATGGAATCATGTCATAGAAGGTCCTTTGGCTTTCAAGGTCTATCTGTTTTGTAACGTATATTAATACTTCATTGCTTTTAAAGGCTGAATAACATTCCATTTTATGGATATACCACATTTTGTCCATTCATCAGTTGGTGGACATTTGGGTTGTTTCTACTTCTTGGCTATTACAAATAACGCATGTACAAGTTTGGGGTGGACATATGCGTTCATTTCTCCTGGGAGATACTTAGGAATGGGATTGCTGGATTGTAGGGTAACTCAGTGTTTAACCTTTTGAGGAATTGCCAGACTCTTGCACAGTGGCTGGACCATTTTATATTCCCTAGCGGTGAATGAGGGTTCCAGTTTTTCCGCATCCTCGCTAACACTCCTTGTCCATCTTTATTACCATCCTGTGGGGGTGTGGCCTGGTATCTTCGTTGTGTTGTGATTTGCATTCCCCGGTGGCCAATGATGATGAACATCTTTTCCTATGCTTATTGGCCATTTGTGTATTTTCTCTGACATCTTGTGGTTTTAACGTAGGGTGTTTAACACTGTTCCATAAGGCAGCAGGCCCTTGCCTGTCCGACCATTTGCCTGGAATGAGGTATTGATCTAACCCCTCCCTACCCTAACTCTTCCATGTTCCTCAAAACTATGCTTAAATATCCTTTTTCTTCTCTAGGAGGGTTTCCCTGGCCCTCCCCTTACCCATCCCCCAGGTGAAGGTAGTCGTCATCTCCCCTAGGTTTCCAGTAGGTTCTAAGTCTTTTATTTTTTGCGGGGGTCAGGGGGACACAGAATCCAACGCGGCCTCTGTGTGGACAGCAGAGAGCCTGATGTAGAGATTGAACCCATGAACCATGAGATCATGACCTGAGCCGAAGGCAGACGCTTAACTGACTGAACCATCCAGGCACCCCTTTAAATTAAAAAAAAAAAAAAAATTTAATACTCATTTTTGAGAGAGAGACAGAATACGAGTCTGGGAGGAGCAGAGAAGGGGGGTGGGCACAGAATCCAAAGCAGGCTCCAGGCTCTGAGCTATCAGCACAGAGCCCAGTGAGTGTAGGGCTTGAACACACAAACTGTGAGATCATGACCTGAGCTGAAGTCGGACACTTAACTGACTGAGCCACCCAGGTGCCCCTAAATTTTTTTTTTTAATGTTTGTTTACTTTGAGAGAAAAAGCAAGTGAGAATCCCAAGGAGACTCTGCACTGTTAGTAGAGAGCCCAACCCAGGGCTCCATCTCATGAACTGTGAGCCACCCAGGTGCCCCAAGACCTTACTGTATTCATCTTGACTTTGAAGTACATGTTGACATTGGACAAGTTACTTAACTCTAAAAGGGAAATAGTAATGGTACCTGTCTCATGGTTGGAGTTCGTATACAAAAAGCACCTGGCACAAAGAAACTCCTGGATGCCATTGACATCCATTTAGTGCCATTGACAACCATTTAGTGAGTGCCTGCGATGGCCAGCAACCATTACTAACTGGGAATACAGCAGTGGAAGTCACAGACAAAAATGCTGCCCCTCATGTAGCCGACATCCTAATGGAGAGACAATAAATGAGATCCGTGAGGTCAGTATATTATTGCAGATGGTGCTAAGTCCTAAGGATAGCCAGGGAAAACCTCACTGAGTAGGTGAGCAAAGGCTGAAGAAAGGAGTGAACCCTGGGGACACTTAAGGGAGAACATTTCAGGAGATGGGACCAGCAAGTGTAAAGGCCCTGAGGCAGGAGTACTTTTGGCCTCAAGAACAGGTGGGGCTGGAGTGCAATAACGGAGGCAATGAGAGTATCTTTTGGCTGTTGGGAATAGTGCTCCTGTGAATATTTGTGTATAAGTTTTTGAGTATCTGTTTTCCATTCTGGTAATTTTTTTATTCACATTTAAATATCACTCTGGGTTTCATGAAAATGGTAGCCATACCGTATATTACTGCCTTTGTTTGCCCAGCACAGGGTCTGTCCTGTTCTACATCTTAGTGGACTTAGTGCCAACACATGCTGGCATATAATGAGTGCTGAATGGTGCCTTTTTTTTTTTTTTTTAAGTTTATTTTGAAAGAGTGAGTGTGCTTGAGTGGGGGAGGGACAGAGAGATGAGGAGAGAGAGAATCCCAAGCAGGCTCCGTGCTGTCAGTGAAAAGCTTGATGCGGGGCTCGATGTCACAAACCATGAGATCGTGACTTGAGTCGAAACCAAGAGTCAGATGCTTATCGGATTGAGCCACCCAGGCGCCCCTGAATGGTTAGTGCTTTTATCGTTATTTTTTAGTAAATGCAGTTGGTACATCAGATGGGTGGGACTTTCCTAATCTCACGTGCTGGCAAGTTGTAGGGAAATGATTCTCTTTAGGAACCAGGATAAAAACAGGTATAAGCAGGTTGGAGGGCAATTTGGTCATCCCCAGTAAAACCAAACTGCAAGTGTCCACAGCCAGCAACTCTGCTTCTGGAGATCATCCTGGAAAAATGCACCTGTGCCAAAGGTGTGAATGAGCCTGCTTGTTGCCATATTGTTCAGGAAAAGAGAAATCGGAGTCATTTCATTTCCTCAGGCTCTGAATGCACACACAAGTTTTTGCAGATAAAAGATAAGCAACAGCTTTTAGCAGCGGCTACCTCACAGGTGTGGGCACCAGGGTGGAGGGTGGTGTTAAGAGAATCTTAGCTCTGTTGGTGATGTGCAAGACATTATTTTAAAGGAAGGACTGATGTATTCATTCTGTAGTTAAAATATGAATGTTAAAAATGCAGCTAGGGGCCCCTGGGTGGCTCAGTCGGTTAAGCATCTGACTTCAGCTCTGGTCATGATCTCACAGCTCATGAGTTTGAGCCCCACATCGGGCTCTCTTGTCAGCATAGAGCCCACTTAGGAGTGTCTGTCCCCCCCCCTCCCCTGCGCACATGCTCGTGTGTGTGCACTCTCTCTCAAAAATAAACATTTTTTTAATGCAGTTAGAAAAAAATCTTTCAATAGAAGAGAAACAAAATATACTAAGAATTGTTCTAAAATCTTTCTTAAAATTGACTCTTCTTTTGTTTCCTGACTTCTTTTCCGTGCATGTCTTAGCCTGATTTGTTTTCCCTATGGGAAAACTGCTGTTTTTCCTGCCATGTGAGCTCCTTTGGATGTAGTTATGGGTGTTGGAGTAAAGGAGAATGTAACTGCTAATTAGCTGGCTAGTGCTCCCTTAGGGTAAAACTAGTATTTTCAGGGGAAGGAAGGGAGGAGAGAGGAGGTTGGGAATATCGAATCCAAGAAGCATTTAGGTACCAGCTGGAGGCAGCCCACAGGAGCAGGCAGCTGAGGCAGGATGTCGTTGCCTCGGCCAAGGTGGTTCCCCTCTGAGAGCCTGTTTCTTCCTCTCTCCAGCGAGGATAATAAGCCTGCTTAAGAGGAATCCTAAGATCTAGTAAGTGAAAAATGAACAGCGCGTCCGGCACATGACATTTGTGTGCGAAGGGGTGGAGAGCTCACTGCATTTGCTTAAATGAATCAGAAGTCTGACAAGGGGCACAGGAGACCTAGCCGCGTTTCTTCAGGGAGGAGAGCTGGTGGCTGTGGGGACAGGGGAAGACGGAGACCAGGGTATTATTTCCCTTTCGAATGTAGAACCACGTGAACAGACTGCTTGCAAAAAGAATTTTAAAAATTTCTAAAACAGCCACCACGTCAGTGGGTAGAGAAATGGAACACGTGTGACAAAGCTTCCATAGCAGTTAGCATGCAGAGACATTTAGGGACCTGGTCAGGGCACTCCGCCTGGGAGAAGGAAGAGACAGGCAGCAGTGAGACAAGCAGTGAGGCTTTCCACCACTCCTTCCCCTGAAGAGCAAGCAGAGGGACAGACACGCCTTCTGCTTGTCATCTCCTCACAGGTGTCTAATATTTAACACAAGTTCGATACACCTGGGGGTGGAAGGGCCTCGAGTGTGCTGGTCCTCAGGGAGGGGCGGGCTGGAGGAAGTTAGGACCAGAATCCCAAGCAGCCTAAGGAGGTGAGAGGTGGGTGTCTATCCTGCCCTCTCTGTCGGGGACACCATGTACTGCGGAGAGAAAGGCCTCTAGGCAGTGGCGAGTACTGAGGTTTCCCTGCTGCCCATTTCACTTAGGAAAGCATCCCTGCCCCTCCCAGAGGCTCCGTTTCCTGGTTTCCTGCAACCGGGGTTGGCCGTGCCCACCGGGCAGGGCGGTCGTGTAAGAGCCCACGAGTGACCCGGACCCTGACCGCCACCCTCCTTCCCAGCCCCCCGCGGGGTGGGTGGGGGTCCTTCAAAACAAGATCCTGTGACACAGAGCCCTCCTGTGGCTTCATACTGCACCCCAGTCTGGCCACACACCCCCTCACTGCTGCCTCTTCAGCCTGGAACAGTGGAGACTCTGTCTTGGTTACGGTCTGGTCAGCGAGCTGCTCTGTGCTTATCAGTTGATTTCCATTCCCGTAGGGTAGGCTCTGTGAACTCACCTGTTCCCTGTGGGTTAGAGGGGTTTTCTTTGACTCCGAGAGAGAGGGGAACCGATTCAAGAGAAGTTTAAGAAGCAGAGTTGGTGGACTTGGGGTGAGTGGCCGACGAACGCATGTTGGTGAGACAGCCCAGGGGAGACGGTTGTGGGGGCGGGGGCAGCAGAGTGGATGGGGAGTTCCTGCACTGACGCACTTGGCAAAGGCTCCAGCCAGCATTTGAGCCTCAGTGGGGACCAGATTTCCCTGGCTGCGCCGATGGGGGCCAAAGGCGAAGGTCCCTTCAGTCTCTCATTTTCCCCCTTTTCTCTCCTGCTCCCCTTGATTCTTCTCTGGTTTCTGTGCCTGTGATCACACTTCCTGCAAGTTCTTAAATTGCTAATTGTCTTCCTTTTCTTTTTCTTTCTTTCCTTCATTTTATTTTAAATCTCTCCACCCGGGAGATCCAGAGTCTCCCCATTAAATTGCTAATTTCTTGGGGGGAAAGGGTGTCTCCCACCCAGATGGCTCATCCTTGCTTCCTGGGCGCCACCTGGCCTTGGCGTTGTTGGCAGCGCCACCAGGTGGCTGTGGGCCGAAATGTCAGGAGCATCTGTTCCAGTTGCTCCCAGAATAATAAGAGAGTAGCTTTTCCTGGGCCCCAAGGGTGTACCGTGTGGTAAGTGCCTGACGTGGATCAGACAGTTTCATCTTCACAGAGACCACATGATTCATGAGCTGTAACCCCCATTTTTCACATGAGGAAACAGGCATGACGGTGAGTTTAGAATCTAAGATCCCAGGGTTAGGAGTGGAGAAGCAGGGGCTCTGGCAGGTGGGCTGCAGAGCCTTGCCAGGTGACTCGTGGAAAAGGACGAGCAAAGGCCCCTGTCCTCAGAGTGCACAGAAGTCCACGGTCTGGACATTTTTTTTTAAGTTTGTTTATTTTAGAGAGACAGCGCGAGCAGGGGAGGGGCAGAGAGAGAGGGAGACACCAAATCCAAAGCAGGCTCCCGGCTCTGAGCTGTCAGCACGGAGCCCAGTCACTCGAACTCGCGAACCGCGAGATCATGACCTGAGCCGAAGTCGGACACTCAACCGACTGAGCCACCCGGGTGCCCCCACAGTCTGGACCTCCAGTGACCCCTCCTGACCTACTGCTTGCAGTCCCTCTCCTGGCCCATCAGTGGACTAGAAAACCCTGGACTCGCAATCCCAAGCCCCACCGAGGAGCCCTGGGAAATAGAGCCGTTTGGCTTGACTTATTGCTGCCCCAAATGAAGTGGAGTAGAACCGGTGTAAAGGAGGGGACAGCCTCTATCTCTACCCCAGTGGGGTGAGCCTGGTGTGGAAGGGTCGGTCACTTAAGCTTCTGAGGTGAGAAGACGAAGGCCAGCTTTAGGATCAGAAAAGGAAGCAGCATCATGGCTTTGTCTCTGCTAGATGGACTAGAGGCAGTCTGCCTCTGTGACCTGGCCCCCGGCTCCCCCTCCCCACTGCCTGCCGCTCCCGCCACAACTATAGAGAAGCTGCCTGTATGTGTGTCAGTCCTGAGGTGACCTGTCTGCCCAGAGAACCTCACTCATCCTTCAAGACTTAATTCTGACCTCTCCTCCTCCCATGTTCCAGACAGAACAGCAGGACTTAGCTCCAGAAAGATCTGGATTCCCATCCTGGGACTGGTGTTTGCTGCTGTGTGACCTTGAAGAAGTCACATCACCTTTCTGATCCTGTTTCCCATCCAGAAAGGATTTGTCGGGCTGCTACCTAGTATTTCTGGCCCAGTACCATGACATAGGTGGCACTCTGTAAGTGGTAGTTCTGAGTTACCAGGTAGTCGGTCACAGTCACTTACGGAGCGCCTGCTGCATGCCGGCCACCGCTGTAGGTGCTGGGGATAACCGCAGTGAACAAAAGCGAGAAATCCTGTGGGTGGACACCAGCTCCATTATGAGCCCTCCTTGGTGCTCCCAGGCCAGATGGGAGCTCCCAAGCCAACAGATGGCTTGTTGCTGGGTTTCATACACATCCGCACCGCTGATGAGGTCGCCCCAGCAGCAGAGGACATCCTGATTCTCAGAATCGCAGCTGCATGTTCTTTTCCCACCGGCTCCCCAGCTGCCGGGGCCCAGCGACTGCAGCAGCCTCCCGCCTTGGTCCTGATGCACAGAGGCAGACCTGCCCCGGCCCTGTCTCCTCTCGCTCTAGCCCTTTTCTCGACCCCAACTCTAGGATGTGTTTCCCAGCCGTGTATCTAGATTTAGGCCATCCTGTTCTCCCCTATTCCTCTGTCCACTTCCTATTGCTGTCGTAACAAACGATCATAAACTTAGTGGCTTAAAACAACACACGTTTATCCTCTTACAGTTCTAGAAGTCAGAAATCTGAAATGGGTCCACAGGATCTGGAAACTCAGAGAGAATCCATCTTTTCTATCTTCTAGAGACCCCCCTACATTCCTTGGTTTCTGGCCCAAGCCCTGTCTTCAGAGCCAGCAACACAGCATCTCTCAGAATTTTCTTCCCATGGTCACACCTCCTGACTCTTCTGCCACCTCCCATTCCACCTAAGGACCCTTGTGATTACATTCAGGGCCCATGCTGCCATCCAGGGTGATCTCCCCATCTCGAAATCCTTAATTTAATCACACATGCAAGGTCCTTTTTTGCCATGTGAGGTCTCCTAGTCACAGGTTCTGGGGCTGGGGGGTGGACACGTATGAAGGCCATTATTCTGTCACCTAGACACTCCCCACTTCCCCCCATTGCCTTCTCAATCCTTCCATTCCTTTCAGTCCAAGGCTGAGGTTTCCCCCTCCATATTCATTCCCAAACACCCCTGTTTGAGATAGAGGAAAGGGGCTGGGACAGGGAGGGAGAGAGTCCCAGGTGCAGGGACAGTGGCGCCTGCACCTTAACCACACTGGCTGCCTGTCGTCATGTCCCACCCAGGACTTTGTTGTGGCTCTTCCCTCGGTGTGACTCAGTCAACCCCTTTGCCCCCGTGCCGCCACCGTGTTCCCCTTTCCCTGCCCCACTTTTGCTTCCTCCATAGTGCTTAGCCTATTCTAGCATGCTGTATAATTCCTTTGTGAAGTTCGTTGTTCTCCTGTCTCCTTGGCTGGAATACAAGCCTCGTGAGAGCAAGGAGCCTCTGTCTCAGTCACAGCCATAATCCCAGGGCCTCGAACGGTGTCTGGACATAGCAGGTGCTCACAAATAGTTGTTGTATGAGTGAATGTTGCACTGCAGAGAGTCTGGTTTGTCTCCGTTGTCATCCCTGTACATAGAATAGGGCTGAGTAAGTAATAGAGTAAATAAATTAGATAATCTGAGTTGGGGTTTGGAGTGGCAAAGGAACTGCACAGGTCAGGTTAGTGGACCTGAGTGAAGTTGGAGGTGGTGGCAGAGAACGGTGGTCTTCAAAGCCGGGGCGGGGGCTGGGGGTGGTCAGAATCTCGGACTCTCCTGGGCTGTGAAGGCGGACGGATGTGGTGTGAAAAACAAGGACAGATGCAGGGCAGGCCGCCCTGTCGCCGACTCCCTCAGTGACTTCGAGGCAGCCCCTCCTCACTCCGGGCCCACTTGGGCGTCACCTCTGTGGCCATCTAGCCCTCAGCACCTGGCCCAAGCACCGTCCGCTTCTCTTGTAGGGAAGTTTGCCTGTTTGGTGAAAGTGGAAAAGTCTTGAAATGGTGTATGTTTTTCAGACACATTTGTGAGAAACTCCCAAGGTCCTGGTCTTGGTTGACGGCCTCGTTAACTGAGACAGCCCCGCACAGCCATCACTCCATTTCTTTACATTTCCCAAACCGCGGTTCTCTCTCCTCTGTCCTCAGAGTCCTGGCTCTGGCTTCTGGCCTAGACCATCACCCCAGCCTCCTCCAGTCCGTTCCCCACACGTACATCTGCCATGTTAGTCTCCCTACCCGTGAAGTGCCTCCCTGGCTGCCTCGAAACCAAGTTTGAGGCATCAGCATGTCATTTCTTGACCAACAGCTCCCGTCACGTGGTGCTATACACACACTGTGCACCGTGGTCCCCAAGACCACCCTTGTGTTCACTGATTAGTTAGAAGGACTCCTAAAACTCGGCAAACCTGTTAGATTTTGCCCCTGTCACGGCAAAAGAGAGAGGAGAGTCAACAAAGGTAAAAGGTGCACAGGGCAGAGTCTGGGAGAGACCAGGTGTGAGCTCCCGCTCGTCTCCCAGTGGAGCTGACCCGACAGCACCGCACTTGGTTCTCCAGGCACCGTTGTGTGACCACACACGTGGAGCGTTGCCCTCCAGGGATGCTCCCCTGAGCCCTGGTGCCAGGATCTTCACACAGGCACGGAGCATCTGTGTGACTGATCTTCGTCACTTGGTGTCTGGCCCCTGCCGAGGGCAGGCTGGCAGGATGCTCTGGGGGCTTGGAGGTTATCTCCCAGGAACCAGACACGGGCCAGTCTTTTCTTTGGCTAGTCCGGGCCTGCCGAGTCCACCCTTCACTGTGTGCACAGACACACCTGCGGTTTCAGCCTCTCTGTGCCCGCGACCAGGCCCTTCTCCCCTCCCGCCTGGCCGATCCTGGCTGATCTCACATCTCCCCTCCACACTCAGTTCCAGGAGAGTGCTCCCCAGAGCCCAGGCCAGCGTGAGGACCTGTCCTTGCTCGTACAACACGCGACCCGGTCCTGTCCCTGCCTGGTGCCCTGGTACTGAAGGTCACGTTTGGCCACCTCAAGGACGAGGGCCATGGCTTAAGTAACCTCTGGGCCTTACTCTCCTGGCTTAGGAAAGGGACCTGCTTTCAGGAGTAAATGAGCAATAATACATCTAAAGTGCAAAGCGTGGGGCCGAGTCGGTGTGTGTTTGCCACTGCGAGTAGCTCCTGGCTCCTGTAGAATCAGAAACACGTGAGGCATTTAATAAATGGTGAACCATGAAGCCACAAAAGCCCCCCACGGAAAATTGTTTTTCTTTTAGTTTTTTAACAGCTACAGAGACCTTTTTATAAATGCTCTTGTGGAAAAATTTAGCTGCAGCTTATTCATAGAAGCTCTGTGGGGCTGAGGTCTTGAGAACTGAGACGCGTAGGTGGTAGCTGTTCAGAGGCTGTTGGCCGCCAGTAACCCGAACGGACCTGGCTTGACGCGGCACTTGAGTGGGGAGCTGGGCTCTCATGAAGAAGGGGTCCAGTGCGGGGTGCCGGTGGCCCTGGGGGCTCAGGCGTTGCTGTGGCGGGAGAGAAGGGACCTTTCCCAGAACCCCCGGAAGAGCTTTATAAAAATGCCACGGCCGGGGCGCCACCCCCAAGAACCTGCCCCCAGAGGTACTGATCGGCAGCCAGCCAAGGTCCCCAGGCTTAGACCAGGCAGCCCCGAGGTCCTCTCCTTAGAGGCGCGTGTCTATGCCGAACAGGAGAACGGAATGGCAGGCTCTGCCAGGAAGGCAGAGGGTGCAGTGGACGTTGGAGAGGGGCAGCCGCCACAGGTTTCCTCAGACCCGGGCCACAAGAGGATCCCTGGAGACCCTTGCAGAAGTAAAACTGGTCCTGAAGAGGGAGAGGGGAAAGGAATCGGGACTTGGGGATGCCTTCCCTGGGCCAGGCTTCTCAGTTGTGACCTTGTTCTTCACAGTGGGAGGGGATTGTCCTCCTTACAGAGGGAGGCACTGAGGCTTGGAGAGGCTCAGGAATAACTTGCCCCAGTCCCCACGGCTAGCAGTGGAAGCAGAGTTCGAACACAGGTCTTGAAGCCTGAAGAACCAACCTCGTGCCTCAGGACAGGGAGCTGTCTTGCCTGCGAACTACCTTTGCTGTCTTGGATGAAAGGGAAGTAAGAAACGCGGGTATTGGATGGAGGCTGCGGTGCAGAACAGCGTCCGTGCCCCAAAGCAGGGCTGCTTGCCCTGTGACCAGGTGCACCTGTTTGACAGGGTAGAACTAAAGAGGGGTTTACAGCCCAAGGCCAGGGCTCAGGGCCCACTGTGGGATAAGAATGGACAAGTTACTTCCATCTGAGCCTCTCTTTTCCCATCTGTGCCGGGGCACAGTCATCCCGACCTCTCTGTAGGATCGGTGTGAAATTAGCTGGGGGTCTGGCGAGGGAGAGTGTACGTAGCACGGTGCCGGGCACACCTGGCTGCCTGGAAATCCCCCCGGGGTCTACATCTCGTGGCAGCCTACTGTGAATTCGCGTTAAACTTGAGGTCGGCCTCAACCCCCGCGTTTCTTTCAGAAGAACTTCTTTACAGCTGGGTGTTTGCGGCCCCTCCTGGGCTCCTTTCCTTCTTTCCTCACCAGCTTCCAGAGGCTGTCCCCAAAGTAAAACTTTCAAGCGTGTGCCTGCGCATGGCAGCAGTGATAACGAGCGCCCTAACTCGCATCCCACGGATGCCGGCCTCGCTTCAGCCCAGTAGCTGCCGCCCCACTTTCCTGATAAGGGAACTGAGTCTCAGAGAGCTTTCCTGCCCCTCGTTTGAAACCGGAGCCCTAGGGAGCCACTAGGTCCTACCTCAGGTCGGTCAGATATTTTATGCTTTCCAACCGTGTTCTTTCCCTATGGCTGCTCTCACAAATTTACAGCAGCTTCTTGGCTTAAAATGACAGATTTATTTTCTTACAGTTCAGGAGGTCAAAGTCCGAATTCAGTCTCAAAAGGGCTAAAAGCAGGGTGTCAGCAGGGCACCTGCTGTCACCTTTTTCTAACTTCTAGAGGTCTGTGTGTTCCCATGCTTGGGTCACTTCCTCTGCATCTCAAAACCATTAATTTAATCACACCTGGAAATTCCTTTTGCCGCACACAGCAGCATATTCCCAGGTTCCAGGGATTCGGGTGTGGGCATCTTCAGGGGGACCACATGGTTAATAGCACTTCCCATACTGACTCCACTGGAAACTATTTAGGGCTCCCACCACCTTCAGGGTCAGCTCCACCTCCCCACCTCGGTCTGGCCCCACCCCAACCCCAGTCACCTTTGAGGCAGGGCCAGCCTAGGGGAGGCTTGTTTAATTCAGTAACTCCATCTATCCTACTTGAGTTGTGATTTTAAAACCTGGCTGCATAAGTTCACTGGTTCCTCAGACTGAATCCACACCCTATAATTTGAGCCTCTTTGAAACACCAGGCTTATAGATTATGTCCTTCCATTGTATGGACAGAACAAACATCAAAGTAGAAAGGAGATGATGTAGTCCCACCACCCAAAGATGGGCCCTGTCCACATCGGTGTGTCTCCTTCCTGTGCTCCTTTTTTTTTTTTTAATTTTTATTTAAACATTTTTTTTAATGTTTATTTATTTCAAGAGAGAGAAAGAGACACAGAATCTGAAGCAGGCTCCAGGCTCTGAGCCATCAGCACAGAGCCCAACGCGGGGCTCGAATTCATGAGCCATGAGATCATGACCTGAGCCGAAGTCAGATGCTCAACTGACTGAGCCACCCAGGCACCCCTCAAATTTTTATTTAAATTCTAGTTTGGTTAACATACATACAGTGTAACATTGGTTTCAGGAGTAGAATTTATTGACTCAACACTTAACTGTAACCCCCAGTGCTGATCCTAACAAGTTCCCTCCTTAATGCCCATCAGCCGTTTAGCCCTTCCTGCCCTCCTTGAAAGTTCTGTTTTCCACAGCTGAGATCACACTGCACTAGTGATGTGCATTCTGCCCAGGTCCCTTTGTTGTCACTTCTTACATTTCTCGTGTGTCGTAAGAGTCTGTCAGTAGGTGTAACGCAGCTCTTCCCTTACACCGAAAACTTAATCCCCTCGCTTGGTGTGAGAAAGTGCCCTGTTGTCCGGGACCCATGCTGGGCCAGTAGAAGTCAGCAAACAGGCCCGTGGCCTGGGGTCAGCTCCTGGCTCCACCCCTTGCTGGCTGGGAGATCCTGGGCAAGTTACCGCAGCCCTCTGAGCCCCACTGTCCTCACCCCACTCTGTCTCGAGGACAGAATCCCTATCTCCAGGTATTAGTGAGAGTGAGCGTCTGTGAGCAGCCCCTGCGTCAGCTAACAGGTGACTCTGCTTGGGTCTTTTTCAGTCAGAAATCGTAGAAATCTAGTCGGCTTAGACTGAACAGGGTTGTGCTGGCTCACGGAGCTTCTAAGGAAGATGGGGTGGGGCCTCTGAGTACGTGTAGATCCTCTGGGCACATGATCACTTTCTCCCTCTCCCCACTGTCACTCTCTCTGGTGGCAGCTCGGCTGCAGATGGCCGAAAAGGAGGGGGGTGCCCCACATGTGCATCCTCTGTGCCCTACACCTGCAGGTGAAGGCCACCTCCGCTTGAGTGCCTGGAGAGCAGTCCCAGGGGAGGTCTGAGTTAGCTGACTGGGGTCTCCCGTCCACCCCTGAGTTAGAAGGAGGGCAGAGGGATGTGCCAACACGCCCTCCATCCTCCTAACAGGTCAGGGGTGTGCACAGATGGGACCTTCGCCACCTCAGGCCCTGCCGTGCAGCTCAGCTTTCTGGGGCCTTTCTGTGAGTCCAGAAGGGCAGTCAGCGTGGCACTCGGCCAGATCAGCCCACCACCCACCACCTCCCACCTGTGGTTGGCACGGTATCCTGGGCAGCCGGTCCTCCAGGTGTTATTTTGTGTGCCCTCCTCGGGGCTGAGGTCAGCTCAGGTGCCTGCTCTTTGGCCTTCTCTTCCACGGCAGCAGATACTCCTGCTTGTGCTGAACCTGGCTGCGCACCGCCCAAGCACATCTAGCCCCGAGCACCTGACCCCCAGGGCACCGGCTTATGCTTCCGAATCTTTCTTTGCTAGTTTAACAGGGCCTGTCTGGGCTGTAGCAGGGAGCAGGGTGGCGAGCACGTATTATAATTATGCAAAGTCCTGCCACCCTCCACACGTTCCATCATGCCATTGAGGTTGCCTTTCCCAAACTGCCATCTGATCATGTGACTTACTGTGCTTTGAAAATCTTCCCAAGGTTGCAGACACCGAGGGATTTGCTCTGGGAGTCAGAGTAGCCGCTGCCGCCGGAATCTGGAGCCATGAGCGGGTTTAATTTTGGAGGCACTGGGGCCCCCACAGGCGGGTTCACGTTTGGCACCGCAAAGACGGCAACAACCACGCCTGCTACCGGCTTCTCTTTCTCTACGTCTGGCACTGGCGGGTTTAACTTTGGGACTCCCTCCCAGCCAGCTGCAAGCACCCCTTCTACTGGCCTGTTCTCGCTCACCACCCAAGCTCCAGCGACACAGACCCCAGGGTTCAGTTTCGGAACCACAACTCCTGCTACGGGAGGAACGGGATTCTCCTTAGGGATCAGCGCTCCGAAGCTAAACCTGAGCAATGCAGCCGCCACCCCAGCCACTGCTCACCCTGGCGGCTTTGGGCTCGGCGGCAGCACCCTCACCAACGCCATCTCGAGCACTGTCACCTCCAGCCAGAGCACAGCACCCGCTGGCTTTGTGTTCGGCTCCACCACCACCTCTGCCGCTCCATCCACCACACCGGGGGGATTCTCGTTCACAGGCGGAAGCACGTCCCAGAGCGGGACCTCCGGTTTCAATATTGGCTCCATGGGGAGTTTGGCCCAGCCCACGGCACTGGGCGGACTGCCCTTCACTCCCGCCACGCCGGCAACCACTGGAGCAGGAGCCACTCAGCCAGCTGCTCCTGCACCCGCCGCGGCCACCACCAGTGCCGGGCCCACGCTGTTCGCCTCGCTAGCGACCGCTCCAGCCTCTTCCACCACCACCGGGCTTTCCCTTTGTACCCCGTCGACCACAGCTGCGGCACCCGGGGCCGGAACGCTGGGCTTCAGCTTAAAGGCCCCCGGGGCGGCTTCTACCTCCTCCACGACAACATCCACTGCCACTGCCACCACTGCCACAGCCACCACCACGGCGGCCACCACCACCGCCGGCTTTGCCTTGAATCTGAAGCCACTGGCACCGGCCGGGATCGCCAGCAATGCACCGGCTGCCGCGACCGTGCCTCCTGGCTCCGGTGCACCCACAGGGGCGTCCGCCAGTCCCGTGATGACGTACGCCCAGCTGGAGAGTCTGATCAACAAGTGGAGCCTGGAGCTGGAGGACCAGGAGCGGCACTTTTTGCAGCAGGCCACACAGGTCAACGCCTGGGACCGCACACTGATCGAGAATGGGGAGAAGATCACTACCCTCCACCGCGAGGTGGAGAAAGTGAAGCTGGACCAGAAGAGGCTGGACCAAGAGCTCGACTTCATCCTTTCTCAGCAGAAGGAGCTGGAAGACCTGCTGAGCCCGCTGGAGGAGTCGGTCAAGGAGCAGAGCGGGACCGTCTACCTGCAGCACGCCGACGAGGAGCGCGAGAAAACCTACAAGCTCGCCGAGAACATCGACGCGCAGCTGAAGCGCATGGCCCAAGACCTCAAGGACATCATCGAGCACCTGAACACGTCTGGAGGTCCCGCCGACACCAGCGACCCCCTGCAGCAGATCTGCAAGATCCTCAACGCGCACATGGACTCGCTGCAGTGGATCGACCAGAACTCGGCCCTGCTGCAGAGGAAGGTGGAGGAGGTGACCAAGGTGTGCGAGGGGCGTCGCAAAGAGCAGGAGCGCAGCTTCCGGATCACGTTCGACTGAGCTGCTGGCCGTCTTCAGGGCCCGTGGGTTCCGAGGGTGTTGGGGGCAGTGGGCGCCGCGTAATTATTGTCTGGTTTTTGGTTGCAGTGAATACTTGTTTGCTCCTTTCTTCCAAACGACTGTGCTGTTGAGAACAGTTCTGTGGTCTGGCATTTTGCATTAGTAAAAAGAGAAATATTCCAAGCACTCTGGCCCTGACAGCAGCCTAGTGGGTGTGGTTTCTTTTGTGTATCTTTTGCGTATCCCAGACCCCATCACCTACAACAGCCACCCTCCCCATCCTTCTTGGCTCCAGCCAGGTGCTGGAGAAGTGCTGATTCGCACAAACACCATCCGTCTCCCAGCCAGGGTCCGCTAAGCGGCCACTTGTCCAACACATAGTCGTAGGTGCAGTGAAAAGTCTCCGTCTTCGAGGAGACAGCATCCTCGTATGAGGTGTGTGCGTGTGGAAATTCACCACCAGTGCAAAGAAGGGACTTGTGAATAGAACCGACCGTGGGATGTAGAATTTCAAAGGAGGAAGGACAGGTCAGATGAGGGACTTAAATGAGGTGTTGAGAAAAGGGTCAGACTCGAACCGGGAGGTCTTCACTTTGCCTGGCTGACATGCCTCCTGATTGTCCAGGTCTCCTTATCTTAGGCCTCACCTCCTCCAGGAAGCCCTCTAGGCCACCCCAAAAGCTGGGTCAGATGGCTGTCCTGTTGGTCCCTGCACCACACTGAGCTCACACCTTTGATAACACTCGCCACACGATCTTAGGCCAACCGATTACGTCACTGCCTCACCATAAGAGTGTGAGCCCCTGCGGGCAAGGAGCGTTCCTTATTCCCTTTTGTGACCTCAGCACCATCCCTCACATTTGCGAATGAATGAACAACAGAGATAAAAAAACAGCATAAAATGTTTATCCACGAAATGGCCACAGGTGCCAGAGGCGGCCACAGACTTGGTTCTGAACTTGACCAACGCTAAAGCAAACCTAGTTAGTTACAGTGAGATCCAGTGTCCAGAAGAACAGAAGGCAACCAGTTGTATCCCAAGTGTCTTTTGTATTTGTCTTTACAGTTTGCTGCACTGTCTGAAATACCTGTGACTGTATGTTGCTTTCCCAAATAAAATTTATTGTGGAACAAAAAAGATGCCATTAACGTGGATAACTTAGAAGGCTGGGTAAAAAGAGCAGGTTCCAGGTAAAAACCGCATGAAGTGGCCGTTTGTCTGGAACTCAGAAACCAGCAGAACTAGACGACGCATTTAGGCCTGCCTCTGTGCCAAAACGCAAGTGGTATGTTCCTCTGGTGCTGACGGCAGAGGAGGGACACATGGGAGAGTGTGTGCAGGTGACGTTCTAGGTTATATCTTAGATACACATCAACGTCCAGTCCTTTGCCATCGTCCCGAAGGCGGTAGCTCCGCAGCAGCGGGTGCCGTGGGCAGCGTCCCTCTCCATTACCTGGGGCTAGCTGGAGGGTGCTCGTTGTGCTTCAGAGGTGGAAAGCAGGTAAAGCTGGGATGCGGATTTGTTCAGGTCATTTCCACATGCCCAACATTGTGCCTCTTGTCCCCAGCTCCCGTAGGCGAGAATGACGCCCAGCAGTTGGATCTGATCTCCTGCTGCGGGGTGGAGAGTCTGTCCCTCCGGCCTTTGCCTCGCTGAGCCTGCTTTTTGCTAAGGAATGCCCCAAGCTTATTCCTGGAGACCTGTGGTCCAGTTGCCCAAAGTCATGACCATAAGTCGTTTCACCATCTTTGGCTTCCCAGAACAAGTGTCTTGCAAAAGCCACAGCAGAGGGAGAAGGGAGCCCCCAGACTAAACCACTTGATTCTCTCTAAAAGCTCCCCACCACCTTCCTGGGAAGTTGGCCTTCAGAGCCTCTGCGACCCGTATCTGACCCCCTCTCCCTGAAGGGGGAGGTGGGATGGGGCAGCCTCAAGTCCCCCTAGAAAGTAGGAAGTAGTTCGTATTTTATACACATTTATTCATTCAACACCCATTTTTGGAGCACCTGCTAAATAGCTGGCCTGGCATCGGGGTCACAAAAATGGGATGGTGTTTCTGCCCACACACAGGTTGCTGGCAGGGGCCAGACAGTCGTGCTAAGATTTCCCCTGAGCTTGCATTTCAAATGTATATCATTTGCCTGTTTTGCATATTAAACGCTCATAAAACTTAATTGCTTTCATATAGCTGTATTTTTTAATTTTTTTTTTAGATAAAAAAATTTTTTAATGTATTTTTGAGAGAGACAGGCCCCAAGGGGGGGAGGGGCAGGGGGGGGGGGACACAGAATCTGAAGCAGCTCCAGGCTCTGAGCTGTCAGTCCAGAACCCAATGTGGGGCTCAAACTTACAAACTGTGAGATCAATACCTTAGCTGAAGTCAAGACGCTTAACTGACTGAGCTATGCAGGTGCCCCAGAGCTGTATTTTTTTTTTTTTTTTTTTAATGAAAACATTGAAGTTCCATCTATTTTCTTCCTGTTCCCCAAGGGATCTTGGGCAACCCACTCAAACACAGTTCAAAATCAGGACGATGGCCATGTGGGAGGGCTGGCTACAGTGTTCTGGTGCCACAGGGAAAGCGGCCCCAACAGGCTTCCTGGGGGAGTCAGGGAGGGGTCCCTGAGATTGCAACAGATTCAGCAGCTGACTGGGTACCACCCTGCAGATGATGACTTCATTGTAATTGCCATTTCCCTTTCCAGGAAGAAAACAGATGCGCTTCTTTGCCAGTGCAGACAAATGGCCTCTGCTTAAGGTTCCTCTTCATTAATTAGTACGAAGACAGCCAATGTGGTGACTAAATTTGGAATCAGTGGCTTTTAAAGGTGAATCTCTCCATAAGCTATACCTGCGTTTCTTCTCCCCCTACAGGGATAAGAGTGGCAATTAGATTTGTGGCTATGGCTTTCTATTAAGCTCAAAGAAACCCTTTCAAACGACTGCCTCTCTATGGCCCAGCACCTTCCCCGGGATCATGCCTCTTCCTGTCAGCCACAGCTTGGCGTCAGAAGGATCAGATGTCCCCAAACAGCACCCTTGATCTTCTAGGGGAGGTTGAAACCAAGGACTCCCAAGCAGTGGTGTGCTGGTAAATGTTGAATAGCTGGCTCACCAGAGAAGGGGAGAGCCCTCATGGGGTACCGGTTGTTGATCCCATGGTGGAAATACTCCCACCGGGGCTGATTTCAAGCTATCGACTTGAGGTCACTGAACATGACGTCACTGAGCATGAATTTGGGAAATTGACATGCACTATCTGGATACAGTGAATTCACCCCAAGAATATACAGAATAGTAAAATGTAATCTGGTGATTGGGAAGAAATGAGTTTTGAGTAAATCTGTGTTTCAGGAGATTGATCAGAATTTTTTTTTTTTTTTTTTTTTTAAAGAATGGCTTGCAGAACCAAACCGAGAAAAAGACCCTAAAAATGAAACCATCCGCTCTCGTGCACTGGTATGAGCCAGCCCCAGCACACCACTGCTCCCAAGTTTTCGATCAACCTTGAAATCACTTGGGTGCCTAAAAAGCCTGCCCTCAGACTCTCCGGGCAGCAGTGTTCTGCAGAACTTCCGGGAACAAAATCCCTCAGCCTCAGAAGCCAGCCCTTAGCCAGGCTTGACTCGGCCACGCTGCCCCTGTGCCTGCCCTAGAGTCCTCACACGTTGGCACCGATCACTTCAAATGCCAGTGACTCACCTGGTGCACACACACACTTCACAGGCAGACACCGTCCTGGTCGCATCCATGACCTCCCAAGATTTCCCCGAGGCAGAAACCAGACCTGGTGCGCTGCGGTGCCAGGTTCAGACCTGGCCTGGGGCTGTGGGGTCCCATTAAGCCCCTTGGTTCCAAGGACACAGACACCAAATCCACCAACCTGAAAGTAATACTCGCTCATTGACAAAGACCCTCAGCATCACTCAAATGCCAAGTGGGCCCTGTCTTGAGTTTTGATTCAAACCGACTGTTAATTTTTTTTTTCTTCTTTTTTTTTTTTTCCAACTGTTAATTTTTTGAGACAATCAGGGAAATGCGGACTTTGGTTTAATGGCATTTTTATTTATTTTTTTAAGTTTATTTTGAGAGACAGAGATAGCACAAGGGGGGGAGGGGCAGAGAGAGAGGGAGAGAATCCCAAGCAGGCTCCACACTGTCAGTGTAGAGCTTGATGCAGGGCTCAAAACTCATGAACCGTGAGATCGTGACCTGAGCCAAAACCAAGACTCGGATGGATATTTAAGTGACTGAGCCACCCAGGTACCCCTGTAGTTTTGGTTTTTGGTTTTTGGTTTTTTAAAGCAAATGAGTTCATATATATTTTTAGAGCAGAAGTTGGTTGGCAAACTACAGTTCCACTTCCTGATTTTGTAAATAAATTTTTATTGGAACACAGCCACAACCAATTCATTTATACGTGCTGTGGCTACTTGGAGGGCAGAATTGAGTAGGCAAGACAGAGATGGTGTGGGCCAAAAAGCCCCACATATTTACAGAAAAAGTTTGCAGACCCCTGTTTTCGAGAAGCATCCTGAAGTATTTACCTACAAAATATAAGATGTCTGGTATTTGCTGTACAATAATCCGAGGAGGAAAGAGAAAATGTGAATGAAACAAGATGGGCTAGGAGGCGACGGATGCACTTGAGTTCGGCATCCCAGTCTCTCTGTTGTTACATATGTTTGAAATTTCCATAATGAAAAGCTTTTGAGAAAGGAGGACCTGCTCTCCACAGCCTCACCACTGTTCTGACTTCACACCAGGACCCTGGCACCTTTAATCTAACAGGAATCAGGACAAAGCCACCATCATTCACCCCGTTTCCGCACACGCCCGAAGATGACTTCTGTCCCGGGCTAACCAGAAAGGCCATGGGCACTGAGAGGGCCCCCCAGAGCCAGCTGTGCAGTGAGTGCCCGCCCCCATGGGGCCCAGGGATTCTGGAAAACTGGGGAAGGAGGGGCAGGAGGGCTCCGTAGGAAGGGGGACTCTGTCCAGGAGTCAGGCCATAGATCAAGGGCCTCTGGTAAGTCTGTCCTCTGCTCTCTGTACCCCTCCCCGATCCAGGCCCGGAGCCCTGACTTCCACCTGGGGCCCTGGACATCCCCTGGGCAAGGCCCTGCCCTCTTCTGAGACTTGGGGAAAGTTTTAGTACCAACCACTCGTGGTCTTTGAACTGACTCTGGGAAAGCGATATATGTAGGCACTAGCCCTCTCCCCTGCACATCTGTGTGGCTGCCACTATTTCTTTTCCTGCCCCCATACCCAGGTCCCCGTCCTGCACCATATCTGGCCACCTGTGGGAGTTCTGTTCAACATCAACCTAAGCCTAGCCCTAGTGGTTCTTAGCCAGGGTGATTTTGCGTCCCCTTCCCCGGAGAATGATTGACAATGCCTGGAGACAGTGTCTTTTGTCACACTTTGAGGGCCGGGTGCTGCTGGCATCTAGAGGGTAAAGGCCAGTGAGGCTGTTCGGCATCCTACGATGCACAGGATGGTCCCCACCAAGATGGCCCCCAATGTCAACAGTGCCGAGGCAGAGAGACCCTGCCCTGGCCCCCTCCCTAGTTCGCAAGCCTGAGCTTTCTGCTGGTGAAAAAAGTGCTTAAGAACATGGGACTGGAGCCAGGCTGCTGGGATCACACCCAGGTTCTGCTACTTCTTAGCTGGTGACTTCTCTGGGCCTCGGTTTTCTCCACCGTGAGATGGGGACAGCTAAACCCACCTTGTCAGAATTGTTCCCGGAGTAAATGAAGTGAAGCATGTCTGGCACGTGGTACCAGTCATGTTATAGGTAGCAACATGAATCAGGCCTGGCCCTAGTAGGGCCCCTGCTCCCTCAGGCGCTGCTGGTTTCCAGTCCTGGGTGGCCTCATGAGTTGGGTTCCTCTCCCTTCCTTTCCCTGTCCTGCTGAGCCCCTTGGGTGAGGTCAGCACCCCACTTTTGTTGTAGAGTCCAGGAGGTGAGCTCGGGGCGTGCCCAGAGCCAGGGGATTTTTAAGCGCAATCCTGTGGTGGAGAGACCAGGGGGTCTACTCGGACCCCGGCAGGGCCCTCCAAACTGATCTGGGGACCGACACGGCTTGCCGAGACCAGTGCAGGAGTTCCACAGCCCTGCGGCCTCCACCCCTTTCTGCGTCCATGTTACTCCTGCTCGTGACATTGCCATGGGGAAGTAGCACAGATGGGCCTCCGGGGAGGGGCCAGCCGGACCCCCAGCTCTGCAGGCCGGGCTCCCCCTCTGACACAAGGTGTCTGGGATTAGAGGAGAAACCAGGCGGTGTGCTCAACTCGTGTCTCCATGAAGGAAGGAGGCAGGGTCTGTGATGGGAAGGCCTTCCCACGCTGAGGCCTGGGGTGAGTCCTGGGGTCCTCCTCCCCCACCTGCCCCCTGTCCATCTGTCAGATCCCTCCTCTGCCAAGAACAGCTCTGTGAGGTCCACAGTGAGCACGAAGCACTGAGCACAGGACCACCTTAGTGCGCGCTCACCGTGGGGACCGTCTCCGTCGTTTTTGCTGACTGTCCCCTTTGCTTTCTTGGCATTTGGCCTCAAGGCCCAAGGCTCTGTCCAGCTGATTGTGTTTCCTGCTTGGCTGCTGCCTCCCAGGCCCCTGCATCATATGTTTACTGACTCACTCAGATATACCCCCTCCAACCCCCACCCTCCACCAAACCACATCCCTCTTTGATGTACTGTTTGGATTTTCCCATCTTGTTGCTGGAGAGGATCTGCCACCAGCTGTCTGGTGCCTTCTCCCCCCACCCCAAGAAAACCCCCTGAAATTGCCTCTCTACCTCCACCCATTTCAGGGGACCCACCACGTGTCCTCTTGGCTAAAGTCCGAAGGGCCGAGGGACCCCTGCTGCCACGAGTGGGGACCCCTTGAGGCTGGGTCCTCTTGTTCTGACTGCCTGCCCCCCTCAGGGAAAAAGCACCCCACAGACAGGTGGAGAAGGCTAAGGCCAAAGGCAGAGAGGCGGAAGCGCCAGTGGCCTTTTTGCTGAGCCCCCAGCACCCTAGTGTGAGCGGAGAGCCACAGTGGTTCTCAATGTAGGGATGGGAAGGGTGAGCACACATCCTGGGCTGCGACTTGTGCAGGGCTGGGGAGCAGGGGTGGGGGTGGGGGGGTCATTCCCTGAACCCCTGCCAGCGCCCCCACGGTGACAGCAGCTGGCAATTTCTAAGGAGCAAGTTGTAGTATTGACCCAGGCGCTTGTTCACAAGGCCTGACCTGGATTCACGGCCCCCACTTGACAGCTGGAGACCAGAACCACACAGGCAGGCACCAGGCTCAGGACCCAGGCAGGCTGGCCCCGAGCCCATGCCTCTGACCACTGTGCTGTTGCCTGCAAGTCCCACTACTGAGTCCATTTCACGGAGGGGAAGACGGAGGCTCAGAGCAGCCATGTGGGAGGGGAGTGGAGCCAGCAAGGGCCCTTCAGGGCACAGCGACAACTAGACACAGGGACAGACTCAGACTATCACAGGGAACATGCGGCCCCAAGGCCAGACACCGCCCCCCCACCCCCGCCCCAGCAATTAAGGAGACAGAGCACAGAGGAGGGCAGACACAGGGACCCTGAGACCAGGCACCCTTAGCATGGTTACCTGAGCATTTATTTCCGGCCTTCCAACCGCCCCAGAACTATTTGGGGCAAGAGGAAGAAAATAGACTGATTTGCTTCCTCTCAACCCCCTTTCCCCAACGCCCACCCCCTCCAGCCTCCACTAAATTCTAAGCACCTGACCCTGCAACCCAGGAAAGTAGTTTCATTTCCCCCACTGCCGATTTCTCAAAGGGAGGGGAGGGCGGGGCTCAGCTCATTGTTTAAGGACCAAGAAGGGGGCCAGGGCAGACCTTTGGAAGCAACAGGAGAGAGAGGGTGGTACTGCTGTCCACAGAGAGCCCAAGGTAGAGGGGAGGCTGCCAGGAAACTGGGACCCACAGAAATAGACACAGGGAGAAAGGGCAGAGGAGAGGGGAACAGAGAAGAGAAGGACAAGGAGGGCAGGGACGGGGACGGGGGCAGATAGGTGAGCACAGAACAGGAGACTGCTAGAAGGGGTAGATGGAGGCCTGAGGCTCCAGAGACGGGTGGCCTTAGGGACGGGGCCTGGAGTGGGACCCAGGCCCCTGTCACAGTGGCCCTTGCTTCCCCTCCAAACTAGACACCATCTCCCGCAGAGAGTTATGGCCTCGTCGGGTAAGTAAGCAGGAGAGGGGGGCACAGGGACGGGGGGGGGGGGGGGGACGGAGCCCACTCTCCCCACACGTACCTACTGACCTTCCCACTGATCCCGTCCTCCTCCCTCCAGCCCGGTACTTGCTTGTCCTGATCTCCATCTTCTTCAGCCTGGTGGCCTCCCTGGACTGGAAGACTTCCCATAGCCAGGATCCCTTTGAGAAATGTATGCATGATCCTGACTATGAGGTGCTGCTCAAGGTTGTGACCTTGGGCCTCAATCGAACCTCAAAGCCCCAGAGGGTGATTGTGGTTGGTGCCGGTGTGGCTGGGCTGGTAGCTGCCAAGGTGCTCAGTGATGCCGGACACAAGGTGAGAAGTGCTGCTTGCAGTCTACCTGGAGTCTTTTGTGCTGCAGGCTGGGAATCCCGGGTGTTAGGGGCCTGGCCACGTCCCTGTTGAGGGGCTGGTAGGAGGTGGAGAGAGGAGCTGTGCTTTCCCGCTTGGTCTGAGGACTGAAACTGGAGGGGAGGCTGAGAGACCTTTGACCTTCCCTGCCCCACTCTCTCTCATTCCTGAGGGAAGTCCCTCTGAAAGTCCTCCAACCTCCCGGAGGGGAATTTGTGCTGGTGGCCATGGTAACTCCACTCAAGGAACACTGCCTGAGGTCTAACCACTGCCCCTCTCACTGAAAGCCGAGAAGGAGAATGGGCTGGGCCAGGACTTCTGTGCACTGTGCACGGAGGAAATCTGCCCCCCGCCCCCCCCCCCCACTCCCTAGGCTGGGAAGTTCCTCTGCAATCTGGCTTGCAGTCGTCCTGCTGCAGCTGGGAAACTGCATATTGTACGTGCTTGCTAGGACATCTGTTCTCCCACCAGCTCCTCTGGCTTTTTCATGTAGAAGGGCGTCCTTCTCTAGTCTAGGTCTGGGCTGCTGTGGGGATGGAAGCTGGGTGCTGGCACAGGGTGGGGATGGGGGGAGTCAGTGGGAGGAGCTGAAGGGCCCTGCTTGGTGCTCCCCACCCCCATCCCTCAGGTCACCATCCTGGAGGCAGACAACAGGATCGGAGGCCGCATCCTCACCTACCGGGACCGGAAGACAGGCTGGATTGGGGAGCTGGGAGCCATGCGCATGCCCAGCTCGCACAGGTGAGGCCTGGCCAGGCAGCCCTGTGGGCACCGAAGCCTCCCCTAGCCCCACCTCTGTGTCCCTGAGGTGCTCAGAGCTCCGTGTCCAGCCAGAGTTCCAGTTCTGCCCTCCCAACCTTGTCTCCTCCGCATCGCAAGCCCTCACCCGACCCAAGCTCTGTCCTCATTCCCACTTCAGCCCCAACGAAAGCCTGCCGGGGCTCCAAACACCATCCGAAACCCGTACACCTTCAGCCTTCCAGCCTCTCTCTCCTCTCATTCCCGGCCCCAGCTCCAGTGACCCGCCCTCCCACCCGACTCTAGCCCCGACGCCCACTCCGTTCCCCTGGCTCTGGAGTCCGCCGCTCCGGAAAGGGGGCCCCAACTCCTCCCAGCCCTGCCCCCGCCCCCGCCTGACCCTCAGCAGCCTCTCCCGGCTCCTTCAGGATCCTCCACGAGCTCTGCAAGAGTCTGGGACTCAACCTGACCAAATTCACTCAGTATGATGAGAACACGTGGGTAGAGGTCAACAACCTGAAGCTGCGCAACTATGTGGTGGAGAAGATGCCAGAGAAGCTGGGCTACAAGCTGCGCCCCAGGGAGAAGGGCCACTCGCCCGAAGAAATCTATCAGATGGCTCTCAACCAGGTAGGCAGCCTCGGGAGCCCTGCGGCCCGTCCCCCACACCCCTCTGCCCTCGGTCTCTGATCCGCTTCTCACGCACGCTGTCCGGACAGCCTCAGATTCTACGAAGGCCTTTGGCTTAAACTTTGGTCTTCGACCTGATGTTTTCCCCATCCATCTTGGGGTACCCAGACTTTTGTCCATGTCCCCCCTCCCCGGGTCATACCCCAGGACCCTCTGGCTCCCACCGAGCTCAGCATCTTCCCTTAACCCCACACATACTCCCGGGTTCCCCCATCTCACGATGGCCCCATCACCCCCACCCTAGTCACAAGGCAGACAGACCCTCAGGTGCTGTCCTAGCTCCCTCCCTGTCCCTTCCACCACCAGTCAGTCCCCAGCCCCATCCCTCCTGCCCCCTGACTCTCCTGCAGTGTTCCCACCTCTCTGTCCCCACGGGCCCTGCTCTGGCTCAGGCTTTTCACCCTGTTCCAGCCCCTGCTCACAGCCCCCTATGGCTCCCCAGCGCCTTAGCCTCAGGGTCAAGCCCTGAGTGGTCTGGTTTCTCTCACCCCTCTAGCCTCATCTCTCCTCCAAGAAGTGTTTGTTATCCTCCAAAGCCTTCGGAGTGGCCAAACACCCCAGCCCTGCACTCCTTCGTACCCACAATGCTCCTTCACCATCCTGCACCCATGCCCTTGCTCTTGCTTCCTGCCCCGCCTGGCAGGCCTTTTCCCTTTCCCACCCAGGGAACCCTACTAATCCCCCAAGAACCAGGTCCAACGTCCCCTCCTCCAGGAAGCCTTCACTGGTGCCCTCAGGGAGGAGCCAGCCTTGGCCTCCTCTGGGAGCTCCTGTCTGGCTCCCCTCCTGGACCAGGGTGGGCACTGAGTGCAGGCCATTTCTGTGCCCTGGCACTGACCAGTCCAGGGAGCCTAGGGAGACGCAAGGTGAATGATGAGTGAGTGAGCAAAGGAGCACATGCTTTGAGGAGTTCCCCAGCCACAGGGGAAAGCCACGTGGACAGAGAAGAAGGCTAACATCAGATGGGGCTGTGAGGTTCCCAGGAAGGGAAGAGACTTGAACAGCGCAGTAAAGGATGGCCACTCATGTTTCAGGCAAAGACAAGGCAGGGGAACGAGTGCAGTGGTGCGGCGCAGGTGTCGGGGGGGCCCGAAAGTGGTCTGGGCACTGCACATAGTGCTGCAGAACGACAGCTGCTGTCAGATGGTGACTGAGGGGCCCCGGGCCCTGGGGAGCCACAGGAGGGCTGTGGGCAGGGGAGGATCCAGTGAATAACCCCTCAGGGCTGACAGGGGGCAGAAGGGACTCTGCTTCTGTCTGTGCCCCCAGTGATGCAGGTGACAATCACTAAGCACCAGGAGGATACAGCATTGACTAAAACAGACATGATACCTGCCTGCACTAATTCACAGACTAGGACAAGTGCAGGCCAACAGTACCCAATAGGGCTGAGTGTGACACTGTCAGGGTGGGATGAAGGCTGGGAGATGAGGGGCATTAACAACTTGGGAAGAACTTCCCAGAGTGGAGGGCAAGGCCGAGGGCACAGCACGGACAAGGACCATGCTGACTTGAGCGAGAATGGTAAATGGCTGGTCATGGGCAGGTGCGGGAGGAGAACCCAGGTTTGGACCCCAAGTCTGCCCTCTGCAGTCCTGCCCCTGGAGCTCAGCACTGTCCCCTTGTTCCACCACAGGCCCTCAAAGATCTCAAGAAACTGGGCTGCAGAAAGGCAATGAAGAAGTTTGAAAGGCACACGCTCCTGGTGAGTGGGGGCCTTGGCGTCGCCGTCTGAGAAACAGAAACAAGGAGGGCACCCGTGGGCTTTAGCCCTGGAGTCAGAAGGCAGGAGTCCCGGACTCCAGGCCTGCCACGGCCCTCCTGCCTGGCCCGAGGCGGCACACGGCCCCCTCTCTGGGCTTGCGTCCTTCCTCTGGATGGCTAAGCTTCAGAGAACCGTACTAATAAGCTCACGGTCCTGTCACGGAACCAGGAGGCTCAGCCTGGGAGGGACCCCCCATGGGAGCGGGGACAGAACAGCCAGGTGCAGGACGCTTGGGTCCTGACCCAGGCGCGCACCCATCCCCCAGGAATACCTCCTCGGGGAGGGGAACTTGAGCCAGCCGGCCGTTCGGCTCCTGGGAGACGTGATGGCCAAGGACGGCTTCTTCTATCTCAGCTTCGCGGAGGCCCTAAGGGCCCACAGCTGCCTCAGCGACCGGCTCCGGTGAGAGGCGGGGCCAGTGGGCAGGGCGGGGCCGACGAGGGCCAATGCGAGCGAGAAACGGAGTGGGCGGAGCTGTTGGCGTTGGGTGGGGCGGGACTGGCGGGAAAGGAGCCGGACGCACAGGTGCGGGAAGGGGCACGGAGGGCGGAGAGACGCGGAGCTCGGGTCTGGCCACACGCGCCCTCTCGTCACGGTTCCTCCGGAGGAACTGGATAAGAATGTTCCCGGAAAAAGGTGTGGCTCAGAGAAGAGACGGGGTTCCCGGGTCGCACATTCTCTGCTCCCTGGTCCTCCGGGTGATGTCAGGGACTGGCGAGGTCAAGGGTAGATGAATGGGCGGGGCCCGCGAGAAGGGGCAGGATAAGAGGGGACCCGGCAGGTGAAAACTAGGATGGGTACCGGGGAGTGCCCAGGGCGGGGCCCGCGGGGAGGAGCCCACGAGGCAGGGCAGTGCCCGAGCTCCCGGATCACGCTTTCGCCCTGCCCGCAGGTACAGCCGCATCGTGGGCGGCTGGGACCTGCTGCCGCGCGCGCTGCTGAGCTCGCTGTCGGGGCCAGTGTTGCTGCACGCGCCTGTCGTGGCGATAACGCAGGGGGCGCACGATGTGCGCGTGCACGTCGCGAGCTCGCGCGGGGCCCGGAGTCTGAAGGCCATGACCGCGGATGTGGTGCTGCTCACCGCGAGCGGGCCGGCGCTACAGCGCATCGCCTTCTCGCCGCCGCTGACGCGCAGGGGGCAGGAGGCGCTGCGCGCGCTGCACTACGTGCCGGCCACCAAGGTGTTCCTGAGCTTCCGCCGGCCCTTTTGGCACGACGAGCACATCGAGGGCGGCCACTCGAACACCGCCCGCCCGTCGCGCGTGATATTCTACCCGCCGCCGGGAGAGGGCGCGCTGCTTCTGGCTTCGTACACGTGGTCGGACGCGGCCACCGCCTTCGCCGGCCTGAGCCAGGAGGAGGCGATGCGCGTGGCGCTCGACGACGTGGCGGCGCTGCACGGGACGATCGTGTACCGGCTCTGGGACGGCAGCGGCACAATCAAACGCTGGGCCGAGGACCCACACAGCCAGGGCGGCTTCGTGGTGCAGCCGCCGACGCCCTGGCAAGACGGAGGGGACGACGGGCAGGACTACGACTGGTCAGTCCCCTACGGCCGCATCTACTTCGCCGGTGAGCACACGGCCTACCCGCACGGCTGGGTGGAGACTGCTGTCAAGTCGGCGCTGCGCGCGGCCGTGTTAATCAACAGCCGCGAAGGGCACAGCTGCGAGGGGCACACGCTGGTCAACGAGGAGGGGCTCGTGCGCCAGGTGCCCAGCCGTCCCCGGTGCGAGTTCCAAAAGGCTGGTGCCACCCACGCTCCGGCCCCACATGGGATGACCGCTCAGCACACCAAGAGACCCGAGCATTAAAAATGTATTTTCAGAAAAAGCCGTGTGGTTCAGTAGCTTCCCCAATGTGCACGAAGCAAAGCCGTTAGCCTTCGCGGTGGAAGGAGCTGCGCCTCGTTCTGGGGCCGCAGCAGCTGTCCTACTTCTTCCTGGGTGGTGGGGCCCCACCGGAGGAGGGACCAGATGGACACTGCTTTGTGCCACTGGTAGATGGTAATCACGGTGCCCACTCCGGCTGTCACCAAACAGAGGAGCCCTGATGTCAGTAATAGCCCAGCAGGCAGTGGGTTAAACACGAGTTTATTGTTTTCATGTAACAAGAAGCTGGTGGGCAGAGTCCCTAGAGTGTCTCAACAGCTCTGCAGGCCCTTCCATCTCGGTTATGTCCCGGACGTGTCCCCGCAAAGCTACCGGTGGCGGCCATACCCCAGCACTTCCTCCTCATTCCTCCAAAAGCCCCAAATCCAGGCGGATAACAGTAGCCCTACCTCCACGAGCCCCCCAAAGGCCTCCTCTGATGTCTCATTGGCTGGGTCGGGACCACGTGATCAGGCGTCAGCAGAGCGGCAAGGCCACCACCCCCTCCCCATCCAGGTCCACGCCAAGATAGCCGCCTCCTTCACCTACACGAGGCCAGCTGGACACGGGAAGTGTCAGTTTAATGAGATGGGCTCATTAGGAGCCTCGGGAGGTACGGTGGGGAGGCCCGCCCTCTTCGCACACTTCCTCCCCAGCCTCTGCGATCTGGATAAAGTGCTTGTGCCGGGCAGGCCGGCCGGGAGGGTTAAGACTTCACGCTTTCCTCTTCCTCCCCCTCCTCTTCCTCCTCCTCCGGCAGGATCTCCAGGCTGCTGTCCGGCTGCGGGGCTGTGTCCTCGGGGGGCGGTGGGGCCGGTGGGGCCCGGGTGGGCGACAGAGGCAGTGGGGAGGCAGGGGGCGAGGGGCTGTGGGGCTCTGTGGGTGGCATCAGACCCAAGACCTCCTGCACGTTGTGGGGCAGCTCCTGCAAAGTCGGCAGGTGGGAGCAAAAAGTCAGTGGTTTTACCGGGGGTGGTGGGGCAGGGAAGGGTGTTGGCAGAAGTCGGGGGCTCACCGGGCAGGCGGTCAGCTGCCGGTAGAGGGCCTCTGCCCGCGTCAACACGTCCTCCACGCTCAGCTTCATGGTCAGCTCGTTGATGTGCTGTGGGAAGGGGTGGATCAGGCCTGCCGGCCTACGGGCCCTCAACCACCACCGCCCCAGCGCCCATTCTGCGCCTCTGGCTGGGGATATAATGGAAGAAAGACAGACTGGGGAAGGCTGGAGGCTGGGGAGAGGACGAGGTCATGCCCTCAGGCTGCTTGCCAGATGCAAGTACAGTGAAGGGAAAGGGCACTGAGCTCCACCCCTGTGGCCCTGTCGTGCATTAACGTGATAGGGAAGGGGTAGGTCCCCCCCTCACGTGCTGGCCGCACCCCATAAGGGTGCTGCTGGCAGCCAGCGATAGGATGGGGTAGGGAAAACAGCCCGATGTCACGGCCATGGTGCTCACAGCTTAGCCAACCGCACTTCCCACAATCCTGTTTTGAGTAGTTGCTACCCCAAGGTAAAGTGTGGCATGGGCACAGCACCAGCCTCTGCGGAATTCACACCCGAGCTGCCTTGAAACGCTTACGCAGGTCAGGACTGGCAGGGAGAAGGGGAGGACTGGGAAGGAGCCAAGGCCTCACCTTGAGGATCTCATTGGAGCCAAAGCCAGAAAGCATGAGGGTGTCCCGTTCCATGTCCAGAATGGCACAGGCCACCAAAAGGTGCAGATTGGGGCCAGGGAGCCCCGTCCACAGCACCTGGGAGGGCCAGAGGGAGGAGTCACCGCGCAGTCTCTGCCTGAGGTCCCACCCAGGTCTGCCTCACCCCTGCCCACTTCCCCCCCACAACCTCCCAGCCCGGGGTTGCTGACCTATTTCTCTTTCCTGTTCACCCACCGACCCAAACTGGGGGGCCCACCTCCCACAGCCGAAGGACGTCCGGGAAGGGGAATTCTCTCTTGAACCAGATAAGCAGCCACCGGAAGCAGAAGCAGAGAGAGCCAGAGTCCTGGGAGTCTGGAGGAAGACAGTGGTGGGGAGGGGAGGTGCTGAGCAAAGAGCAAGCCCCAAAGCCATTCCAACCCCATTTTCATTTACAGTGTGCACGGTGGTCAGACTGCGACCCTGAGAAGTTATCTCAGTCGTAAGAATCTCCACCAGTCTAGGCAAGGAGCTTATGCCCAGCATGGGAAGGCTTCAGCAGTGAGCCAGGAATGCTCTGTGTCCACAGGAACCTTCCAGACTCCAGATGAGGTGAGCCAGTCCCGTTTCCCACCTTCACATAAAAGGGGTGCAGTGTGCACTCGAGGAAAAAAATAAAAGGTACCAATACCCAATGCTGGTGGAGGCGTGAGGAACCGGGACACTCGTGTGACACTCGTGTGACACATGTGTACTCGGCTAGCAAAAAAAAAGTTGGTAAAAACTTCCAGGAAAGCAGTGACGGGAACAAACATTTCAAAAGCCGTGAAACTATCTCCTGCCCTGAATACAATTTCACTTCTTGGGATTTAGCCTAAAATAATCATCCTGACTACGGTCATTGTGATGAGAAACTGCCAATAACTGACACGTCCGGCAGGTCAGGGGAGAGCTAGTCTTGTAGGCACTTAAGGCAGACACAACACCTGGTCTGGCAGCTAGTGTCCAGGCGCCCCCGGAAGTGGCCTGTGCTTTCCTGGATTGCCTCCTCTTTGGTGAGGCGATCTCGGCAATAGCTCCCTCCCCCAGGGCCACCCTAACGTCAGTGAGGAAACGCCCCTGAAGAACTTAACTCATCGTCACCTGCGTTCAGAAAGAACCATATTATCGACAGCAGCTTTGACTTTCCTTATCGGGATTCCCTGCGTTTTTTACATCCCAACAAGCAACGAAGAATAATTTTGGGGCCGGAATGCAGCGGGCCCAGCCCCGGGAGCCCCGACAACCAGTTTGCAATCCTGGTTCAAGGCGGGTGGAGGGACGAAGTGCTAGCAGCTGCGCCCAGCCCCCACGCCTTCCATCTGCGAAGTAAGGGGCTTGGGGAGCGTGGGGGAGGGGGGGCGCAAGGGAGCGTGGACGCATCTGCGCCTGTGGGGAGGTTTGCTCCCAAGGGCAGTCCTGCGTTTTGGGTTCTGGGTTATGCGGGGAGACATTTCTCCCGTTTGGATCAGGACCAAATGTCCCGGACACCGTCTGTGGCCCCGCCACCCACTGACCGCCCGCTGGGACGCCTACCCAGGAAATCGCAGAGCGACGGGTCCAGCACCCTCAGGAGCAGCAGGAGCTGCCCGAGCTGCCGCTTCATGGTCTCCTGACTCTCCTCGAAGTTCCCGTGCTGCAGGAGGGACGGCGAGATGAGGAGCCAGACCCCGGTCCCTGGAGGGGCCTGTCTCCCATGCCCGCCTGGGGCCTCACCACGAGCTCCATGAAGCCACAGAAACACCAGAAGGCATCCACCTCGTTCTGGATGACGTAGAGGATCGGGGAGAGGAGGTCACTCATGCCCTGGACGTAGCCTGGGGGAACACGAGGTCAGGGCCCGGCCGAGGCCCTCAGCACCCCGCCCCCCTCCCCAAGGGAAGGCCCGACCCCCAACCCCTCCCCGGGCCGGCGTCGCACCGAGGTCGAAGTGGTACATGCAGTAGGTGAGGAGGATGTCGTTCAGCAGGCCCAGCCCTGGGTTCTCAGGACCCTCATAGAACTTGTTGGTCCTGTCGGTACGGCTCACGTCTCTCTCTGCGGAGACAGGGCGCGGGATGCCCAAGTGACGAGGCTGTGGGGGCCCATCCCTGCTGGCTGTGGGCACCAGCCCCTGCTCCTCCCTTCCGCAGACCCCGGGCAGGTGTGAGTCGGTCCAGAAACCGTCTCGGGCGCTCTCACGCGAGGCGCCCTGCTTCATGCTTGGCCAGGTCGCTGCATCCTCCCAGCCACCAACAGTCACTGAGCCATCCACAGGTGGGAAACTGAGGCCCAAGGAGGCAAAACCACTCGCCAAGGCCTGACGGTACGCAGACGGCAGGCTGAGCCCAAGGAGTCCGGCTCCCTTCCCCAACTCCCCATCTCCTCACTGCAGATAACCTCATCCCTTTTCTTGGGAAGGTAGGGGGCTCCCCTGTCCTCTCCCTGCCGTTTCCCATCTCCCCGCCCCAGCCCCGGCCCCGCGACCCACCGATGAGGCTGCGGTAACCGTGCAGCAGTGAGTTCCTCCGCTCCTGCTCGGGGCTCACAGATTTCCACTGCAGCTTCATTCGGAAATACTCATCCCTGAGGGGCCCGGAGAGGGGTCACACAAGGCCACGACGCAAGCCACCCAGTCGCCCTCGCCCCTGTCCCCGTGCTTCCCCTTTCTGACATCTCTCACAACGCACAACAGCCTTGTGAACTCTACACCCGACGTGGGGCTCAAACTCACGACCTCAAGATCAAGAGTCGCACGTTCTACAGTCTGGACCAACCAGGCACCCCCCCGCCCCGCCCTGTTGCGGGCTTTTGTTCCAAGTCTATCATCCCCGCTGGACAGAGAGCACTGGGGCAGGGACCAGGACATACACAGTGGGGTCACGGTATGTACCAGGAAGGAGGAGAACTGGGCCCATGGGGTTAGGAGGACCGCCACAGAGTGCTGATGGTGGCAACGTTATGGTCTTGGAATGGAACAGCGATGGACATGGGAGATGCACCAGCCTGCTCACCACTGTCTCCCTGTGCCAGGGCCGGTGCCCGCACGTGCCAGTCTCTTCACTGACCCTTCGGGAGCCAGCCTACCTGTGCATCTGTGATGTATCAGGTGCCGTGCCGTGATAGGGGGATATGTTCAACTTGGGGGGTGGGAGCTGGGCGGGGCGGGGGGCCCACAGTTTCTCACTCGTGTTTTCTTTCTTTCTTTCTTTTTTTTTTTAAGTTTATTTATTTTGAGATTGTGAGTGAGGGAGAAGCAGAGAAAGAGGAGGTGAGAGGTGAGAGAGACTCCCAGGCAGGCTCCATGCTGCCGGCACAGAGCCTGATGTGGGGCTCGAACCTGCGAACCTTGAGATCACGACCCGAGCCAAAACCAAGAGTCGGATACCTAACTGATGGCGCCCCCCAGGCGCCCCTCACTCACGTTTTCTTGCGCACGTGGGCCTTGTGCTCTTCGGCTGAGCCCTCCCAGCTGAGGTACCCCAGGAGGAACTTCCAAGCTTCGCGTCTCAGGCCAGGGCTCAGACCCTGGGGGAGAGAGCGGGGCCCGCCGCTCAGAGGAGCCTCCCCCTGGCTGCCGGATGGCCCTCCCCAGTCCTCTGCCTGCCCACCCGGCGCCTTACCCCCGAGAAGATCCGGGCCTTCAGCATGGGGACTTGCTGAAGGCGGCCCTCGGGGCCCACATGGTGGGCCCACTCCTCCTCTGTGACCGGAGGTGCCCGCTCCACAGCTGGCCGTGGGCCCAGCTCCACCTGTGTGACACAAGGCAAGTGAGCTCAGGGCCTCACCCATCCTCCCCAGGCCACCTGCACGGCAGCTCAGAGCCCTCCTTAGCTCCACGGACAGTTAACGTTCAGGGTGGGGAGCATCTCCTTCCCCGGGTCAGCGCCAAAGTCACCCTCCGTGTCAGGAAGGTCCTCCCCGAGAGTCACAGGCTATAAGGTTTTCCTCGAGGTCACTCACACGATCTGGTGAGAGTGGTGCTCTGTTGTCCCTGTTATTGTGGAAAAGGGGACCCAAGGAAATGTGGTCGCCCACCAAGGTGACGGCCAAAACACAGCAGGGTCCACCTGATACTCACACAGGAGATGACCTCGAACCCAGGCTCGGGCTCGTCATCAGGCGGTGGAGGAAGGTCGGGGGAGGCCCCCTCTGGGTGTGGCTGCAGGGCTCCCCGGAAGAAGTTGGTCACACGGGAGAAGCCGCCGAAGGTGGTGGAGTAGGGGTCCTGGAGGAAGCGCTGTGGACAGGGCCAGAGGGCGGTCACGGCTCCACCCCACCCTGCCTCGCCCACCGAGGCGTCCACCCCTCCCTGCCCACAGCGGCCTGGCCCGGCACCGCGACACTCACGGACACCACATTGGAGCTGTCCTGGTCAAAGAGCTGGAGGTGGTGGAAGGAGCTGGAGAGGGCTGAGGAGTCGTGGGGGAAGACAAGGTAGAGGCGGGAGTCCTGCGGGGAGCTGGGGAGGGGCAGGTGCGGTGACACACTGGGTGGGTTCCCTCCCACTTCCAGCTGCAGCGGCCCAGCTGCCCTTGGGGAGGCCCTCGCCTCAGCTGGACCCCAGGGGTGGGCACACAACCCAGGCCTGGCTGGTGAGAGGCGGCTCCAGGATGCCGCTGGAGAAGGAACTGCTTCTGTCACCGGGGCCGCTAGGCCAGGCCTACAGGGGCCCCCAGAGAGTGATACCAGCTCTGACGCAAAGAAAGCAATTCTTCCTAACGTTCCGGGGCCCGGGTCCTGCCTGAAACCAAACTACCCTTTGGCTTTGCGGTTACACGCACCAGTGGATTCCCCCTTTCCTGCCTTTAAAGCAGTCTGTTTCTTTCACAGCCCTGAGGGGCCGGGCCCCGGGCACAAAGGCCGGTGCTGGAGGAAGGCTCACCTGGCCAACAGCAGGTAGCGGCTGAGGACACGGAGGAGGGCGCGTGTACCCCCGCGGTGAAAGTGCAGTGCGGGCAAGGAGCCTCCGGCCTGGGTCACCAGGACCAGGTAGGCCCAGCTGAGACCTGGCTTAGACCGGCGGATGGACTTGAGCTCCCCCAGACTCACCGAGAAGGCCCAGGAGCCCCGGGGAGAGCTGGGCTCTGCACCTGGAGAAGAGAGCCGTGTTGGGAACAGGTGCAGGGATCCAGAGGCAGCACACACATCTCCCAGGAGCCCTCTGGGAGCCCTGGGTCACCTCCTGTCTCCTCGGAAACGCCCACCGTGGGTTTGCTCTGAAACCTCCCTCGGCTCTCAGAGTGACAGCTGTGTTCCTCGAGCTGGTGGCAGGCCCCTCGGGTCTACCTCCTGCCCGTCTTGTCTCCAGTTCGTTCTCCAGACCCCACACTCGGGCCACAGCTCGAGTTTCCTAAATACACCCGGTGCACTGTGCCTCTGGCCTTGAACGGCTGCTCTCTCTGCTGGGGAGAAAACTCCCAGGTGTCCCCCCCCCCCGCCCCACCCCCAGAGCCAGAGGCTGGCATCACCTCTTCCCAGAAGGCTTCTCTACTCCCCAGAGGGGCCAGATGCCTCCTCTGGGGCCCCCAGCACCCTGTTGAACTCCAGGATAGCCCAAATCACCCTGTGACTCTACAACTGTCCACCCCCACAGCCGATCAGGGAGGGAGCCCGGTGAGATGAGCAAGGTTGGAAGCCCTGGGGACCCTGCCAGGCTGGACCTGGACTGGGCACAGTCCTGCACCCGATCCATTCTCCTGAGGCTGGAAGGCCATCTTGACTGTGACCAGCAAAGCCTGTGGAGCCATGACCGCGGAGGGTAAGCTGTGTGTCCACCTGCTCCTCAGGGGCACCGGCTCAGCCTACCTCTAGTGGGCTCTGAGTGGCGGGGCTGTGGCCGCACAGTGCTGATGACAGCCCAGTCGGGTTCGTAGCCGGGGTCAAAGGTCGGTTCCTCCTCAGAGGTGCAGGCGTCACCCCCACTCACATCCTTGGGGTAGGAAGATAAAGAGAGCGAGGGGCTGTAGATTCAGGACTTCCAGATCCGAGCTGTGAGGCTGCCCTCGAAGGCGGCCCCATTGAACAAATAGGGCAACTGAGGCAGAGAGGGGGCACAATACTGGCCCAGAGTCACCCGGTGCGGCCAGGGACTGGGATAGGGCCAGGACTCAAAGCCAATCTCCTGGTGGCTCTAACCCAAGCACCACCACACGGGGGAGCACAGAGAACGCCCGGGACTGTGCGCTCTGCCCGCCAACTGCCGGAGGGCACAGTGCTTAAAGTTAAGTAGCCGGTGGTAGTCACTGGGGCAACTCAAATCAAAGCCACCATCAGGTACCACTTCACACTCACCAGGACAGTGAGGATTAAAAAGACTGGTTAAGAGAAGCACTGGTAGAAAAACTGGAACCGCATATACTGCCCCGGGAACGTAAATGGAAGGAGCTGCTGCGGAAAAACCTGGAAGTTCCTCAAAAGGTTAAATGTACAAGTACCGTACGCGCCAGCGATTCTACTCCCAGGCGTATACCCAAGAGAAATGAAACCAAGCGTCCACACTTGAACGCACAAACGCTCAGAGCAGGATTATTCATAACAGCCCCAAAGGGGAAACAACCCAACCGACGCGTAAGCAAAATGCGTGGGGCTCCATTTATACACCACGTCCAGGAAAGGCCAAGCCAGAGAGACGGATTACTGGTTGCCAGAGGCTGGGGGAGGAGAGGATGGGGAGCAGGGGCCAACGGGTGCAGGGTTTCTCCGGGGGGGGTGACGAAATGTCCTGGACTTAGACAGTAGTGACAACTGCCAAGACTTTGCGAACAGAGAAACGCTCGCCGCTGTACTTTAAGGACTTACGTTCTTCCGTGACCGTGTGCTTTACTGTAAGTGAATTCTACCTCAATAAAAGAGGCAACTCGCAGGTTGTTACGAAAACAAGTAAAGTGCCCTGCGTGGGGCCTGCTGGCGGATTTGGGTAAGCAGTGCAGGTGAGGGCCGTGCTGAGGGTCACAGTGCAGTCCCGGCCGATGGTGCTGGCCGCGGGCCATGGGGAAGGACAGGGAGGGGATGGGAGTCCCTTCACAGGACGGTATGCCTTCCTGTCAGGCAGAGGTTGGAAGGCGAAAACTGCATTCCCCCGGGCTCCTCTGCAGCTAGAGGTCAGGACGCAAGACAGAGGCTACCGGAAAGCAGAAGCGAGGCAAAGGCAACTTCTGGCTGCGCTGGCTGTGTTTGGCTGACGGAGAAGACTCCCGTTTTCCCCACACACAGAGAGGCGACTAGGGTAGAGGTGGTGGTTAGCTCAGTCTCCCAGTGCCAGGCACTAGCCTTGTAGGGCCCAAGCAGCTTCCTGCCCTTGGGTGGCAGCTGGTGGTAGGGACCGCTCCCAGGATGATCTCTCCCCGCTCCCTCATTTTGGCAGTGGCGGCAGCTCCCCTGGCAGGTCAGTTCTGCAGGGTCAGTCCCGTTCTATCAGCCCTTGAAAAAACTCTACAGGCCTCTCCCTGCCAGCAGGAGGGTGGCCTTTAACCCTTCCCTGCCGAAAGTAACTGGTGTTTTGTGCTTCCTACGATGAAACCCTGTGTGATGGGACCTTGCTGGAAGGACACAGACAGTGGATCCACCCAAAAGCCATTTCCGCTGCTCCTTCCAGGCTGACGGAGCCCCTCCCACGACAGAAGTTAAAACCTCCCCATGTTTCCTTTCCCAGCCTTCCCTGTGGCTCTGAGTGGCCGTAGGGACCCAACTCTGGCCAGTGGGAGCTGAAATGACACCTGTGGGGAATGTAAAGGGAAATTCCTGATTTAAAAAAGGCACGTACAGGGATGAACACCCCGTTTAGAACAGCCTTTGGGTGCCGTTGATGGAGAACGTGGTGTCTGCAGCTGTGGCAGGCAACCAGGGCCAGAAGGGAGTCAGAGACACCCATCCACAAGGCTGCTGAACCAGCCCTGGCAAAGCCATCCCTGCCCTGCGTGTCTTGTGGGATGAATTTGATGTTTCGACGTTTACATGACAGCGAGAGTCAGCGCTGCTGCCTGCGAATGTTTGCAGCTCTCTACTCCTTGGGCACACGGCAGGATCACTGTTTGCTGAACTCTACTGGCTGGCTGGAGCCATGCAGCTAGTCCTGACCAAGGGGCTGGGATGTCTCCAGGATGGACTGCTGAAATGCCGGGGAAGAACTCTTTCCCTCTGCCACAAGGAACGGTGGCTTCTAAGACAGCCACTCTAGCAGCACGCCTCCCCGAGTAATCGTGACGAACAGAGCTCCTTGGCCAACCTGCAGCACACGTATAAAGTGAGCAAAAACCGCCAAAAAGGCTGGCGCTCCAGCAGCCTCTTTGGACCACAAGGCAGCCGTGAGGATGCATTTCCGTGTGCTGGGGATGGCAGAGCAAAGATGGAAGGGACCCGCCGTCTTCTGGACTTTTCAGCTGGAGAGGTATGAGCTTCTATCTAGCTGAAGCCACTGTTATTTCCATTTCTATCGCACGTAGCCAAATGTGACTGCTAACCGATGCCGAGAGCTTGTGGGAAATCGAGAAAGACAGATGTGAATGGCACCCTGCCTGCCCCCCTCTTCTCTGCCTTAAAAAGCAGATGCAGGGGCTCAGCTCAAGCAGCCATTTAAAGGTGACCAGGGCAAGCGTGGTCTGGTCTCACCGATCCAGGCCCCAGGGTCACCAGCCACGGCCTGTAGCCCCATACGTCTTTGGCAGTCTTGGGAAACAAGAGAGATAAACTCGTCGGCTTAATTTGTTGTCGGCCAGATGTTGTGTTCCTTGGATTAATACGCCGTATGCACCTGTGCCTTTTCTGCTGCAACCCGTCTCAGTGAGTTTCTCTGGGTCAAAAGTAAGACTGCCAAGGAGAACAGCCAACATTTTCAAGAAAGGCACTCAGACCGCCTGTGAGGCTGATGAAAAATGCAGAATCCTGGCTGGTTCTTCCTCAACCCCTGGAAGCCAGATCCCACTACAGATTCCTGGAATCGCCACTTGTAATGCCCCCACACTAGGTTATTCAAAGCTCCCCTGCCCCAGGTCAGGCTTCATTCTCTCTCCCTGGCCCAACCCAATAACCTCTCCCTGGCCTCCCAGCCTCCAGTCTCCCTCCATTGAGGCGTTCTGCCCACCCCCGACATGGTTTCCCATGGAAACTTTCCACACCCACACCCTTCTCCCCCGATGTTTCCCCCAGGGCCCCTAGAACGCAGCCCAAGCTTCTCAGTCGGGCATTTCACGTCGAACTACCTTCCCAGCAAAACCCTCTACACGGGCATCTCATTCCCTCCCGTATCCTGAAATACTTTCTTGCCCCCTCCTCCTTAGGGTTCCGGTGCCAATGTCTGCTTCCTCCGGAAATGGGCAGGGCTCTGGAATCAGAGTCTGGGTTCAAACTCAAGTTCCAACACCTCCTAGCTTTCTGACTTTGCAAACAGGGCTCCCAATCATTGTGCCTCAATTCCCCTAAATACAACGGGGGCGGGGACTAAGGCAGGGTCTGATTGAGACTCATCTCCGGTCCCAGCACAGAACCTGGTGACAGAAAGCCTCAGGAGTCTGTAATAACGAGAAGGGCAAAGTCTGGTACCCGGGGTAAGAAGGAGTACTGGTAAGTGGGCGAGCCGCCTTGGTCACGTTCAGTTTCCTCTCTGGACACGGTCGGCAGACCTGCCCGAGGGGATACGCCACACCCTTTCAAGTTCTTGTAGGCTGAGAGCCCACGGAACCCGAATCCACAGGCTGTGTTGTCCTCTTGCACTCTGGCAGGGCTCTCCCAAAGAGCAAAGGGGATGAGGGGGCAGCTGTCCCCATGGCCACAAATCTCAGTGTCTGCTTTCTTTTGAATGGGCATCTTCAGCCCCATTTCACAGAGGGGAGGAAACCAAGGGGCAAAGAGAACCTAGATCCCAAGCAGGGTCACACAGGATCTAAGAGTTAGTCTGGGACTGAACCCAGGTCCTTCAGATGTCTTCTACCGCAGAAACCTGGAAAAAGCAAGTGGAGAAGAGAGAAAAGCCTACCTTCTTGGCGAAGAGAATCTGGGTGGAATCTCCAGCCTCCTCTACAGGAACCCACTGCAGGAGGACATCACTGTCCTGAGGAAAGGAGAGAGGAGTTTAGAAGTGCTGCCCTCCAATCTCCCCAAACCGTATTTCCAAACTTCTTCCCCAGTCTGGACCCCCAGACTTACAAAGCCCCTTCTCTCCCTCCAGTCCGCACCCCCTGCCTTCCTAAAGCCCCATCGTGACCTCCAGGCCATACGCCTACAGATGCGGCCTCCCTCCCGCTCTGGGCCTGCCCGAGCCCCGCTGCCTCCCGGCCCACCTTCTCCACAACACGGATGACGCCAGCGATGAGGGAGTCCGGGTCTTGGTGCTTCTTGGCACTGGTGTGCAGGTACACGCCACCCTTCTCAAACACCACCTGGGGACAGGAACCAGTGAGGGGCGGGGCCCAAGCGCAGGTAGACGCCCAGGGGGCGGGGCCTAGGAGGGGTCCAGCCGCACAGGGGGCGGGGCCATAAGGTAAGGGTCTCGCCTAGGGCATTGGAGGGGAGGGTGACAGCGCATTTATAAAGGAATGATGTGTTTGCTAAGGCTCAGCCGGGCTCCCAGAGCCCCGGCAGAGTCTTGGGGCGAAGCCGACCACCGGAGGGCGGCGTCTCGCAACCACAGAAGGGAAAGAATGCGTCCTCGGTGCTTACCTTGTAGCCGGCTCCCTCCATAGCCGCGGCCGAGGTCCCACTACCCAGGTCCTCTCCCTTTCCGGGTCATCGTGCTGTCACATCCGGATAGGAGACTCCCCTGAAGCCTGGACAGTGGTAGCGCCCTTGCCTGTTCTAGAACAGGAGTGGATGTAACCATCTTTCAGAATCGGGTGACTGAACTTGAACCACGAGGACTTAAGTCACATGGCGCAAACGCTGAAGGTAGAGCAGCCCGGCGAGAGTGCGCAGACGCAGTGCTGCTCTCCTGACCGCGAAGTAAACAAGGGGGAGGATCCAAGGGCTCCACCCCTTCTCTCAAGCCGTCTCCGAAACACCTACTTCTTTCTCCATATTGTATACTGGCATTGAAGCTAAAGAGATGCCATTTTGCTCGAGGGCACTGGCAAAGCCGGTCAGCTGCGGCCATGTTAATGCGGGGCACTTTCATCTCTCTGAGGGGCGCGACAGTGAGGTCCTGGAAAAGAAACGGATAAAAGAAAAGAAGGTGAGAGAAGGTGTGCGTCAGAAGAGGTGCTGAGGGACTTGGGTTAACGGGATGAAGCCGTCCTTATTCGCGGGAACGAAGCGGTCCTAGTCGAATTCCTGAGTCACCGTCGAGAGAAAGCAGGCTAGGCAGCCATATTGAATCCTGGCAAACCGAAGCAAAAAGGGCTACCATATTGGATCTTTACCAGCCTTGGTGCTAAAGGGGGAACAGGTTGGAGGGAGAGTCCATGTACATTTTGGGCAAGTGATGCCAGGCTGGCCTGCCATGTCATTAACGGGCATGCCTTTTCTCTACTTCTGTGGAAGAGGTTGACAATGGGTGAGGGGCATCAAGTCGCTGGCCTTAGTTTACTGACGCCTTGAGTGTGCATATGCCGACGGCCGTATTTCTTGGGGGCAAATCGAAATGGTTTGGTTTGTTTCCGAGCAAGCTGAAGCCTTTCTTTCGCCATCTTTCTTGTGGGCACCGTGCTGTCGCCATTGCCCCGCTGTGACCCGGTGATGTCCCCGTGGCCATTTTGGTTTCGGGCGGCCCGGATACGGGAGGCGGAGTGTGCATGGTGGAGGAGGGCCAACCACGCGGAAGTGACGTTAGGCGCCGCCATGTCTTTTGAGGGCGGCGACGGCGCCGAGCCGGCCATGCTGGCTTCGGGCACGTGAGTGGAGGCGGCGTTGTGAACCGCGGTGTGGGGAGGATTTGGCCGTCCGGAGGAGAGGGGCGCTGGGAGGGCGAGCCACTCGTGGGAGGGGTATGGCCTGCGTAGATCAGAGGGCAGAGGTCGCCCAGCGACCCTACGCTGAGCGCTGGAAAGGGGTTGCCCGCGGGAACCGTCGTGTCTGACCCAAAGGCAAAACCTAGACAGCCTTCTCATACGGTCTCCAGACCCACAAGGGTCCTTGCCTTGGTCGTGGACCATGTCCACAGGGTCTGGGGGTTGCCCGGGGGGACTTGGGGCGCCCCTCACCCGTCCAAAGGCGGGACTTCCGGTCCTGGCCCCCACCTGGGCGGGATTTCCTGTTTTCTTCCTAGAGAAGTGGCTCTTCCCTGGACCCTCGGGCGAGGTGGGAAGGTCTCGGAGAGGTCGAGAAAGAGCCCAGACGTTCACCTTCTCCCCGGCTACGCGGGGTAGGGGGGTGAGGGGGCATCCTCGAGTTTCTCCCACTTTCGGGCAGGGGGGCACTCGTAGTTTGACAGGTGGCTGGAAGGGGGCTTCACTAGCATCCCTCATTCCTTGGGGGACTCTGCCTCTTTCCTCACCTGTACCTAGAGTTCTTTTCCTCAGTTCATCTCATCTCATCCTAAGAGGCCAGTTACCTTAGCCCTCCCCTCCCCCTCCTGTGAGGGACAAGTCTTCTCTCCTCTCCCCCATCTTAAACTCTTCAGTCTTGGGGGTTGGGGACCCTCCGTCCATCTCTCCTCGCCTTAGAGGATAGAGGACTCTCCAGCAGCTGAAAGGGTGGAGTCTCCTCTGGTCTTGGCCACCCTGCTTTTGGGTAACCAGCCTCAGAGAGCCCGCAGGCCTTGGCAGAGAGGTGTGAGTTACTCTTCTCATTTTTGCCCAGGCCTCCTCTTCACAGTGTGAAGGGGGACCCTCACGCCCACTCACCCCCATTTCACTCTTTCCAATCCTGGAACTGCTCTAAGATCTAGGACGAAGAGTTTAATCCTGATGTCCTGGGGACACGAGAGCCCCAGGCTTAGCACTGCCAGGCTGTGCGACCTTGGACCAGTCATTTCCCTGCTCTGAGCCTTAGTGTCCTCCACCAGCTAAGGGTGACCCCAGGAGTCTCTGTGAGACCGTTAGGCTCCCTGGGCCTCACTTTCCCCACCTGGACTAGGAGAGCCTAAACTTTCCCTGGCAAGGAAGGTAGGCTGGCATCCGAGATGAAGCACGGGCTCAGGATCCAGCCCTCTGACTCTATAATAATCAAAGCCCTGAATCTCCCTGGCCCTCAGTTTGCCACCATGAAGCGGGTTGATAACAGCCCCCTCCCTCGTGGGGTGGGGGAGAGGCTGGGATGACACGCTTGCACCCCTGAACCCCTGCCTGGCGGATGGGAAGTGCAGGGTGAATTTGCCGTGGGGCGTGTCTGGAATGGTGCTGGCTGTTCTCGCTGCACGTAGCTTCCGACAAGGGCTTTGTGGCCCACGAGCCCGGGCTGTCCCATTTGTGAGGGAACTGCTCCCACCTTAGTGGATCAGGTAGGAGGTGAATTGACAGGTGCAGACTCCATACACTTAGTCGCTGCTTTTCAAACAACGGCTTAAGTGATTATGCGTTGAAAAGGGCCTGCGAATTGAAATCCAGCTACAGAAGACCTTGGCAGGCTGGACTAGAAATGTGCTTGAATTCCTCCAGTGATGGGGTGCCCCCTACCTCCCCGAAGAGGCCCCTCAGCTTCCCAGCAGCCCTGGCTCCCCCACTGTGGTTTATAGGAAGAAGAAAATGAGGCAGAGAGAGGGCCAATAAGCGGTCCAGGGTCACACAGCAGGTTTGCGATGGCAGACAGCCAGTCCCCTTGCCTTTTCTTTTCTTTTTTTTTTAAGTTTATTTAAGTACTCTACACCCAGTGTGGGGCTCAAACTTATGACCCCCGGGATCAAGAGTCACATGCTCTTCCAGTTCAGCCAGCCAGGCGCCCCAGCTACTTGCTCTTTCCATCTCATAAGGGGATGCAGCCAGCAGCTTGTCTGCTTAGGGGAGGCCTGTCCTGCGTCCTCGAGCTTGGGGAGCTCACAGTCTGATGGAGGAGGCAGCAGAGGTACAAGGGTCACAAGCTCAAGTGACAGTGAGCTATAATGGAGGTAGCCCAGGGCACTGTGGGTCTAGAGAAGCCATCTGATCCATCCTGGGGGCCAGGGAAGACTTCCAGAGGAATTGCCAGAACAGTCTCAGGAAGTACAAAACTTTGCGGATGGAAATCTAGGCACAGAGAGCGTCTCGCACACCATTTTCTGCCCGGCCCCCCCCCCCCCCCGCTCTCCGAGGCCTGCCACGTGCAGGGCAAGGCTGGTGGCTCAGAGATGAAGGCTGCAGGCTCCCCAGAGGGCTATGTGCTACAATGGGGGACTCTCCGCCATTGTAGGAGCCCAGAGTGGGGGGACTGACCCGATCTAGGGGTGAGGGAAAGCTCTTTCCACACTAGAGTGAAAGAAATATTGACTAGTAACTGGAAGGCAGGCCATCCAGGTGTAGGGGGACCACCTTGACTGAAGGCCTCAGAAGTCTTGGAAGGCTGTGATGCTGAGCGCAGGGCCAGGTTGAGGGGCCGTGACCTTGTCCTGGGGCTGCTGGGGAGGGGCAGGGGCTCTTCCAGCGGGGAAGGACCCCCCAGGGGGCCGTGTGCTGGCCTAACTGGAGGCTGAGAGGTTCAGGAAGAGGCTGCAGTGGTGGTCCAGTGGGAAAAGAACGCAGGCCAAGCATATAGTTTCAAATCTTCTATCAGCCACATTAAAATCGTAAAAAGAAAACAAGGTCCGCTTTCGGCATATGTCTTGTTTAGCCATTATGGCTAACACGCCATCATCTCAACGTGTCATCAACAGCAGACCTGCCAGTGAGATGTTAGACACCCTACTTTTTTGTGCTGAGCCTTCAAAAATCCAGTGTGGATCTCATACCCATGGCCCCTCTCGCTCTGGGCCCGCCACATGTCAAGTACTCCTTAGTCACGTGTGGCAGTTGGTTCCCAGGTCGGACAAGGCAGGGCCAAAAGGAGGGCCCAAGGCTGTGGGGACAGGGTGGGGCAGGAGGGATGGGGCTGGAGGGTTGAGGATGGTACCAGGAGCTCTGGGTGGGGAGGAAATCTGGGGGAGTAGCGGGCTTTGGGGAAGAAGCTGAGCTCAGCAGGGACAGGGTGGCTGGGAGGGATGGGCGTGGCCTCTAGGGACAGGTGGACACACAGGGCTGGGTGTAGGCCGCGCCATCAGCCATCAGCGGAGCCTCAGCTCTCTGTCCTGCTCTGCCCTGCAGGGCGTGGATGGCGTCGGGGCGCCCCGAGGAGCTGTGGGAGGCGGTGGTGGGGGCCGCTGAGCGTTTCCGGGCCCGGACAGGCACGGAGCTGGTGCTGCTGACCGCCGCGCCGCCCCCACCGCCCCGCCCGGGTCCCTGTGCCTATGCAGCCCACGGCCGGGGGGCCCTGGCAGAGGCCGCCCGCCGCTGCCTCCACGACATCGCCCTGGCCCACAGGGCCGCCGCTGCCGCCAGGCCCCCCGCGCCCCCACCAGCACCACAGCCACCCAGCCCCGCACGGAGCCCACCTCGGCCCACCCTGGCCAGGGAGGAAGACGAAGAAGATGAGGACGAGCCGACAGAGACCGAGACCTCGGGGGAGCGGCTGGGCGTCAGCGATAACGGAGGTGAGAGGGGCAGGGGCTGGGGTGGCTCTTGGCTCGGCAAGTCGCCTCCAAGGTAGGTTTTCCTGGGGAGGTGGGACTTGCTTGTCTCTGAGCCCTGGCTGACTTGCCGGGAGACCTTGAGCGGGTCAGTCCCCATCTCTGGGCCTCAGTTTCCTTACATGTTACCTGGCGCCAGCCCCGTGGTGGGAGGTGCTAGACAGACACAGAGCCAGTCCAGGCCCTTTTCTTGAGGGACTCCTGGCCTGGCCAAGAAGTTGGTGGTCCCCATGTGAGGCAGTGCCCCGTGGAGGCCATAGGGTTGGGACCTGAGCTGGGAGCTTGAGCAGCACAGTTCTTTCCAAATCTGGGGCGCCACATGCTCGTGAGAACAAAGATAGGAGTCAGGGATGCAGTCAATAGCTTAGAGAGGCCAAGGGAAAATGCAGCTGTGTGTTTTGGGGGTAATTTGGAGGTTGGACTTCAAAGAGACTGGCCTGTAACATTAGGGCTTTGAAGAGTGATTAGGAGCTTGTGGAGGGGCTCAGCAAGTAGGACTTACTACTGCTCAGCAAGTAGGCTACTACTAAGCCTTGCTTCTTCATTGTTGCTGGAGACAGCCTGCATAGGGTTAAGGGCACAGACTCTAGAGCCCGGTGGCCTGGGTTCAAATCCTGGTGACACGATTATTAGCTACGGAACTTTGGGCAATGATATAACTTCTCTGTGCCTCCTGGTCCCCATTTGTCAAACAGGCTCATAATCGTCTCCTATTTTTCTCAGTCTGTTTTTTGAGCCAGTTCAGCCCAAACAGATCTTAAGAGATTTCATGTTTATCCAGCCAGTTGTTTTCACCCGAGGGTGTAACAGATAGAAACTGGATTTGTTTCTGCTGATGACCTGGAAGATAACCGGGGCAAGGGTGTTTGAGGCAGAGGGAATAATTCCAGAAGCCCTGAGGCTCGCAAGGGCCTGGCCCCTATGGTGGTGATCTCAGGATTCGAGCCTGGGCCACTAACACCATCCACAGGGCTCTTTGTGATGGACGAGGATGCCACACTCCAGGACCTGCCCCCGTTCTGTGAGTCGGACCCTGAGAGCACAGATGGTAAGTGTCCCAGGCTGTCCCCATGCCCAGGGCTGCTGGGATGAAGGCAGGGACAGAGGCTGAAGTCCACCCTCTCCCCCAGATGGCAGTCTGAGCGAGGAGACCCCTGCTGGCCCCCCAGCCTACTCAGTGCCCCCGGCCTCAGCCCTGCCCACACAGCAGTATGCCAAGTCCTTGCCCGTGTCCGTGCCCGTCTGGGCCTTCAAGGAGAAGAGGACAGAAGCACGATCGTCGGATGAGGAGAATGGGCCGGTGAGGGGCAGAGGGGAAAAGGGAAGGAGGGTGGAGGGAAAGACTCAGAGTCACTTCCTCCAGGAAGCCCTCAGGCATGGATGGCACATTTCATAGGATTGATCCTCCCCTCCACCTCATGAGGCAAGTTTTGGGGCCAGAGCCCTAAAATTTTTTTAACTATTGCAGCCTTATAATGTACCCCAGTGCCTTGTAGGGAAAGTCTTTTCTGGTTTCTAGGAATAGCTTTATTTACAGAATACCTGCTCCAGGCAAGGTACCAGTACTTTGGTATCCCCTCCAGAAGGAGAAACTGAGGCTCAGAGGGGTCAGATCACCTATTGTCCCCACCCTGCATATTTCTGGCTCCTCCTGGCATTTCCCTCTCCCCCACTTCCTCTGTTTCTCCCACACAGTTGTACACGTGGTATCCCTGGGCTGGCCTGGGTGGACCCTCACCATCCATCCCGGAACTTCCCTGACACACGGGGAGTGTATGTGACTTCCTTGGGACCTCAACTTGTGAGGGACAGAGCTGGGATTGGAACCCAGCTTCCTTTTGGAAAGGAGTTACAGGCCACAAGGCAGGAGGCCCTGGGTCCCTTGGGCCCCCTCCCCGTGTGCCTCTCAGAGTCCTCGTTGACTCACCGGCAGCATCCATCCTTGTTGCCAGTGGTGGAAACCCAGTGAACTGACATTTGAGGCCTGAGGGTGGGGGTGCCGGGCTGGACTCCGGAGGGGCTCTCGTGCAGCTTCTGCCCGTGGCCTCTCCTGTTCTGCTGGAAGCCAGGCCCAGCTCGAGGGATCGGGCCATACGGGAGATTGCACTAGTTGCTGGGGGACAGGATGACAGGGCCCCTCCCAGGTGGAGGCCAACAGGAAAAGGGGTCCTTTCCTTACAGCGCCAGCAACGTGATGGCTCAGGGCTCTTGAGCAGTCACTGGGCTGATGGTCTCAGGCTCTGTCATCATCCCTATGTTTTAAAGGGGAGAGAGAAGCCTAGGGAGATGAAATGCCCGTTGACAGCGTGTCGGTGGCGGAGGCCTGATTGTTACATGACTCGATGCCAAGCCCACCCCAAATCCTTAGACATGACACTCTCTGGGTGCACACAGCCTTGATGGTCAGCAGACAAGCAGCACTTCCATTGTATAAGGAACTAGAACGGCGATGGGACAAGTAGTTCTTGCGCGTGGAGTCAGGCCAAGAAGGGGAGGAGGAGAGAGGCAGGAAGGCTTCTTGGAGGAGGTGGTGTTTGAGTTGGGTGGAAGGATCCCACATGGAGCAAGACCGGGAGGGGGGGTGGGGAGGTCCTTCCTAACAGGCGAGAAGCGTTGGGATGGGGCGTGGCGCCAAAGAGGCGGGGCCGCAGCGGGCGCTGACCCCACCCCCGTTCCGCAGCCCTCCTCGCCGGACCTGGACCGCATCGCGGCGAGCATGCGCGCGCTGGTGCTGCGGGAGGCCGAGGACACCCAGGTCTTCGGGGACCTGCCGCGGCCGCGGCTCAACACCAGCGACTTCCAGAAGCTGAAGCGGAAATACTGAGGCCCAAGCAAAGAGCTTCCCGGCCCAGCGTCCGCTCCGCTCCACACTACACCCCTGCCCCGCCCCCTGGGCCGGCCAATCCGAGTCAGACCTGGGACCGACCTTACGGGTCGCCCGGGCCCCGGGATTGCCCCCTCCCTGCCAATCCCCGCCATCCTTCCAGCCCGCGATCCCCTCACGCGCCGAGGAGCGGGACCTATCTAGTTTCTCGATTGGGTCTGTCGCCGCTTTCTCTGCCCTGCGACAGATTCTTTCGATGAAGGGATTACCTCGCTCCCTGATCGGGGCGGCCAGTTTTAAGCCCAAAAATGGGTCAACTGTTGTTTTTTTGCCTAGCGACAAGGGCTTTGCTCGCGCGGCATTGGTCGAAAGCGAAAATCCAAGCCACAGGATTGGGAAGTAGCAAGCCATTTCGGCCTAGAGATGGGAAGCTCCTACATTTGATTGGCTCGAACCCAAAGGGCTTGACCAATCTCCCGGAGCCGCCATCCCACCCTCCCTGGGCTGTCCCGCCTGATTGGCTCCAGCGTCCTGAGGGCGTGGCCAAACCTTCCTCCTGTGCCCAGCATTGGCCTGCGGCCTTAAATTTACGTTCTTTACACTACTGGGACTGGGGTTGTTTTTGACCTAGTCCCGACCAAGTGTCCCTCTGCCCCCTCCCAGGGATGGCCCAATTCTGTCCCTGCGTCTGATACCCTCTCATTGGTTCCATCCCACAACAGCCTGCCAATCGAAGTCCGTCCTTGCAGCCCGGACGGCACCAGCTCCCGCCCCTCTCCCCCCACCCCCACAGGTGCCTTAAAGGGCCTTCGTCCGCCCAAGGTGGGGGGCAGGGGCCCTCGCTCTCCGGCCCTTGTGTGGGGGAGAGAGTCGGGGGTGGGGATTGGGAGTTGGGAGGGGTGGTCTGAGATTAAAGAATTTTACCTCTGGCAAATGAGTACAAAGTGTGTTGTGTTCATTCAACAAACATTTCCTGAAGCCGAGTGAGCAGCATTTCATGGATTTTCAGTGCAAAGCTGGGAGTTTTTACAGATAAAAGAGAGATTCACAGGGTGGGAGTGGGGATTCCAGCCCTGTGTGACCATAGATCCCCACTCTTCAGGGAGATGAATGTTGGAATGTGAATAGTCTTTAAGGAATCAGTGTTCTGAGTCCACATAGACCCCAGCAAAACCAGGAACCTCCACTTGAGGCCGGGGGTTTTCCGCCTGACAGAGCTGAAATTGGCACCTGATCCCAAGTCTAGGCGGGGTCCAGTAAACCTGTAATTTCATCTCCCATCAGACCACCACCGGAGGAATGCGCAACAGATGAGACATAAACAGGACGAACTACCAGCCAAACAATTTTATAAAGTTATTAACATGTATTAACTCTTTTAATCTTCCTAGTAACCCCATGAATGGAAACGATTATCCCCACTTTACAGATGAGAAAATCGAAGTATTGAGGGTCAGGGCTGCTGTCGGGGGCGGAGATTTCTTGGACTGGCAATGATCATCAAATAGAAAAAAAGTTTCTCCCGCTATAACTAAGGGAATGAATGTTACAGAGTTCAACGTGGAAAGAAAATCTGCGAAAAGAAGACCCACACCCCCTACTGGCCCGAGCCGTCCATTGCTGCGGGAGAGATGAAGGTCAGAGCACCGGAGGACCAAAGGGGCAGGTCTGGAAAGGGGCGGGGCTCCTGTAATGGGAGGAGCCAAGGCCCTGCCCCCTTTCGTAGGACGAGTCATTTCCGTCCGCCGAGAAACAGAGAAAGAAGCCGGTGGAGTTGCGGACAGAGCGCCTCGGGCTGGACTTCCCTGGTCGCAAGTGGCAGGTGAGCCCCGGTCCGGCATGGTGAGCGTGGGCCGAGCTGAGGGCGCGCGCGAGGTTCTTGGCTTTTGCCTTCGGACGTAGGGGTCCGGGCTCGCAGCAGGACTGAGCGGGGCGTCGTCGCCTGGGAAACGGCGCGAGCCTGAGGCCGGCAAGAGGGTGGGATTTCCGGAGCCTTCAGCGGAAGAAGGGAAATTCCTGGTGGACGGGGAGGGAGGAGGAGGGACTTCCTGTGGCAATTTGAGGGCGTTCTGTCAATCAAACCTGTTTACCTACTTCCCCTTAGGCCGGCGCTAGGGATGGCCGAGGTGGAGCCCCAGGGCCGCCTGTGGCTGGAGAGCCCCCCTGGGAGTGCGCCCCCCATCTTCCTGCCCTCGGACGGGCAAGCCCTGGTCCTCGGCCGGGGACCCTTGACCCGGGTTACCGACCGGAAGTGCTCCAGAAACCAAGGTGGGCGGGGCCGGGGCTGCAGGGGGTGTGGTCCGCTGCTGGAGCGGGAACACAGTGCAGGAAAGCTGGACGGCCGGTCCAGTAAGGGAGATGTTTGGCCACCAGGCGGAATTGCGTGGTGTAGCTAGTCCTGAAGTTGATAGGTGCCCTCTGGAGAGTATAGGAAGAGAAAGAGGCTGTGCCTGACCTGGAACTAGCCAGACGCCTTAGTGGGGAGAGGATAGAACCAATCCCTATAGAGGTGTCAGAGGAGGATGCTTACAGGTCACCGGGAAGGCTTGAGTCAGGTCACGACCCTTGACAAGGAGAGAGCCGATCCTATGGTGAGAAGTACTACGCAGGCCTAGGTGGTAACGGGGGAAGAAGCCCAGGACCTGCACCTAAGCACACGGCTCATCAGGGAGAAGCCAATTCTTTACGGAAACAATGCCCGCCCTGTCCCTAGGCGAGAACCCGCGTCACAGGCAGTCCTAAGGCCTTTATCTGATTCCTGCATATAAAGGAGAGAGCCGATCCCATTTAGAAATAAACTGCTTTCCCCTCCGGAATGGGTGCTATGGCCCCCATCCTGTGGCTTAAAGCTGGCCGTGCTCTCCAGTAATGAGGAAAACGATCACACAAGGATGCACATTCTGACTCCACCCTCTCAACCCTCAGTGGAGCTGGTCGCAGACCCTGGGACTAAGACCGTGGCAGTGAAACAGGTACCAGTTCCTCCGTGAGGCCTGGGGGTGGCGTTGGGCAAGAATAGCAACCCGGCCGGGAACAGGCCCATTGGAAAAAATCTGGTTTGGAGGGAAGGGGGTGTGGCCAATAGAGAAGCCTCGGCGTATTACCTTCTTCAGTTGGGGAATCCATCCACATTTAAATTGGATAAGGCTGGCCGCCTGTAACATTTCCCGATTCCTGATTGGTGGTACACAGCGAAGAGGCGGGGCTTATGGTTCTGACTGGCAGGTGGGGAAAAGAAGTCCCGTTTAATTAGAGGAGGTTCCTGGTGGGGGATGCAGTTAATGCCAGCTCGGCTCTCTCCCTTTGCAGCTGGGAATTAACCCCTCAACTGCTGGGACCCAGGAGCTGAGTCCGGGGGCAGAAGGCTCTCTGAGGGTGGGGGACACACTGTATTTGGTCAACGGCCTCCACCCGCTAACCCTGCGCTGGGAAGAGGCCCGCACGTCTGAATCCCAGCAAGACACTCCACCCGGCACCCCTCCGGTGGCTCCAGACGCTTCAGGGGACATTGAACCACCGAAGAAGAAGCGGATGTGGAAGTCATCCTCCGGCTGGGAGAATTTTGAGAAGCTGCTAGTGTTTACAGCACCTGGGGTGAAGCCCCGGGGCAAGGTGAGGGCCAAGCTGAAGGAGCCACGCAGGCAGGCGGGGGCTTGGCCTTAAGTTTGCTGTGTGCCCCTGGGCAGGTCATTCAACCTCTCTAGGCCTCCACTTTTTTTTTTTTTTTTTTTTGTCTGAGAAGTGGACCTGATGACAGTCAGGCGCTGGGGGCGTGGATGTTTGTCAGCTCCGGCCTGACCCGCAGTAACCTCAGCAACGAGCCACAATCATGGTAGCAGGTGTAGCACATTGTAGCAGAGACCCGAGCTCACGTGTCCTTACTTCACGTGTCCTTAGCGCCACTAGTCTCCCCAGTAAAATGCTGAATCCATGCAAAGCACGAGGCACAGCCCCTGACACGCAGTTAGTACCCAAACAACCCCACTCCTGTTTTTATTTCCAGGGTTATTAGACTTCTGGCGTGAAGGCCAGGGGAGGAGGGTGGGCAGGATACGAACCCCCAAAAACAAAATTTTTAATGCTTATTTTTGAGCGCCAGAGAGTGAGAGTGAGCAGGGGAGGGGCAGAGAGAGGCAGACAGAGGATCTGAAGCGGGCTCTACGCTGAGAACCCGATGTGGGGCTTGAATCCACAAACCCTGAGATCATGACCTGAGTTGAAGTTCGGCGCTTAACCGACCGAACCACCCAGGTGCCCCGTGAAACCCATTTTAAAGACTGGAATACTGAGGCGCTTAGAAGAAGTGGGAGGCAGTAGGGTAAAGATTTAGGCTCTACGCTCTGGTGTCAGGGACACATCCTTGCTGTGGCTTTGCCCTCTCGTAAAATGTGGAGGCTCTGTGACTCAGTTTCCCTAGGGGTGAAGGGCGAGTGGTAAGTCTCCGCCTTGCGAGGGGGGGGGATGGGAGGCGTAACAGTGTTGCTGTTCCTCTTTTCTCGCTGACCATCAGGTGGCCGCCTTTGATCTGGATGGGACCCTCATCACCACCCGCTCTGGGAAGGTCTTTCCCACTGGCCCCAGTGACTGGAGGTGATAGGAGGCAGAACAAGGGGGTGAGTGAGGCACCCACAGGGGGTCCCCCGTCACCTTACCCCTTTCCCCTTTCCCATCCGCCCTAGGATCTTGTACCTAGAGATTCCCCGTAAGCTCCGGGAACTGGATGAGGAAGGCTACAAGGTGCGTGTGCTTTGTGCGTGATGGTCGGGCCACAGGGCAGGCCGGGGCCCGGGCGAGGAGGGCACCAGGTGACATCCGTGTGCTCCCCAGCTGGTGATCTTCACCAACCAGATGGGCATCGGGCGCGGGAAGCTGCCAGCAGAGGAGTTCAAGGCCAAGGTGGAGGCTGTGGTGGAGAAGCTGGGCCTTCCCTTTCAGGTATGGCTGCCAGGGAGTCGGAGGGTTGTGGAGGTGGGGGGTGGGGACCCAGAGAGAGGGGAACAGAGATGCTGAGCTGGGGGCACAGAGAGGAGGGGACAGGGGCCTGGGGAGAAGCCTTAAGTGCCAGTGGGGAGGTGGAGGGCGGGGTTATGCTGAGAAACTCATCAGAAGTGGCCGGTTCTGGGGCACCGGGAGCTCTCTGGATTGGTGAGGGTTGGGGTAGCATCCTTGGAGGATCCTGGGAAGGAGCCCAGGAGGGTGTCTGCCTTCAGTGACTCCCACCCACAGGTGCTGGTGGCCACGCACGCCGGCTTGTACCGGAAGCCGGTGATCGGCATGTGGGACCATCTGCGGGAGCAGGTGAGCCTCGGCGTCGGGGTCATTCCCCTCTTCCCTCTTCCCGGCCTCCCCTCCACAGGTCTCCGGGGTTTGCCGTCCTGCCTCCTTCCTCTTCCTCTCCTCCCCTCCCCAGGTCCTCGCCTTCTGTGTCACATTCTGTTGGTAGGTGAGGGCAATGCTCTTGAACTCAGAAAGTCAGAGCAGTCAAGGAGGAAACCAGTCGCTTGTTGGTTGTTTTGTGTGTGCAATTGTTCTAAAGTTCAACAGCTTCCTGAGCTGAAGGTATCCGTGTACCAGACAGGCCTGCTGGGGCACCCACATACCAGTGAGGGTGCAGACTGTACGTGCACACGCTGGTGTGTAAAATAGTGGGAGGAAGCGAGGCAAGATGAGGCAGGGTGTACCTGCGGTGGTCAGGTAAGGTCTCTTCGAGGTGCCTTTTAGACCTGAAGCTGGTTGTGGGGGGGAGCCATGAGGGTATCTAGGAGGAGTGGTCTAGGTGGGAGAAGCAGCAAGTGTAAAGGTCCTGAGGCAGGTCTGTGACTAGGGTGTTTAGGGACAGTGAAGAGGCCTGGGTGGCTGGACCTGAGTGGTTGAGGGGGGAGAGAGAGGGGTATGAGGTCAGGGCGGGTAGGTGTGGGACTGTGATGTCTTGAGGACCCAGGTAAGGGCTTCCCCTTTACCCTGCAGGGGAGCAAGGGGTGGTGCCCGGTAGGGTTGGGAGGGGTGGGGGAGTCAACATGAGCAGGAACTGGCACCCTCTGGTGGCCATGTGGGGAACAGACCGTGAGGGCAGAAGCCCACAAACCAGGATGGAACAGCCCAGGATCTGGGCGGTGGCGGTGAAGGGGGTGAGAAGTGGCCTGAGGGTGGCGCCTCCAGCAGGGCACCGACTGAGCCAAGCATCTCCAGGGAGATGTGGAAGCAGGCTCCTTACTGCCGTCACCTGTCCCTCCCCAGGCCAACGAGGGCGTGCCCATCTCCATAGGGGACAGTGTCTTTGTGGGAGGTAAGGGCCTGGGGATGGGGAGGGTGTGCGGATGGATCCACTAGGGCTGGGGAACGTGTGTCCCCAAGGCTGCTGGTGGACGCGGGGGTGTGTCCCCTGTGTTCCAGACGCAGCCGGACGCCCAGCCAACTGGGCCCCGGGGCGGAAGAAGAAAGACTTCTCTTGTGCGGACCGTCTGGTGAGGCCCCCCGTCCCCTGCCCGCCTGGAGCTGCGTCCCCACCTTGTCTGACCTCTGTGTCCCCCGCCTCCTCTCCCAGTTTGCCCTCAACCTTGGCTTGCCCTTCGCCACACCGGAGGAGTTCTTCCTGAAGTGGCCCGTCGCCAGCTTTGTGCTCCCCACCTTTGACCCGGTGAGGCCCTCGGGGAGGGAGGGGGGGGAGGGGGGAGGGGGGAGGCGGGAGTCACACTCATCACGGCCACCCCTCCCAGAGAACCGTCTCCCCCTCGGGGCCGCTCTACCTCCCTGAGGCCAGCTCCCTCTTGAGTCACAGCCCTGAAGTGGTGGTCGCCGTGGGATTTCCTGGGGGTGAGACACCTGACCCCCTGACATCCGGAAGCCCCAGCCCCTCTCTGGGTCCTCGGGCGCCCCCTGATCCCGTCCCCCGCTTCACAGCTGGCAAGACCACCTTCCTGCAGGAGCATCTCGTGTCGGCTGGCTACGTCCACGTGAACCGGGTGAGACACCCACGCCCCAGGCCGAGGGCCGTGCTGCCCGGCCCCTCGTTCGCTTTCCCCTCCTTACTGGGTTGCCGATTCCCCTCCAGGTCTCCGTGCCGCCTCGCAAGGCCTCCCCGCCCCTGTCCTGGTGCTCACTCCCCACTTCCGTCTGGGTCTCTGTGCCTCTTCTGGGTCCCTGCGTGCCCCCGCCCCCCCCCCCCACCCCCCCAGGTCTCCTGACCTGCCGTGTCCCCCAGGACACCCTGGGCTCATGGCAGCGCTGCGTGACCACGTGCGAGACCGCTCTAAAGCAAAGGAAACGGGTCGTGATCGACAACACAAACCCGGACCCTCCCACCCGGGCCAGGTACCAGGGTCCCCCGGGTGACCTTTGTAGGGCGGGCCTGGGGCCCCTCACCAGCCCGGCCCCTTCCTGGCCCAACAGGTACATTAAGTGCGCCCGGGACGCAGGGGTCCCTTGCCGCTGCTTCCTCTTCGGCGCCACGCTGGAGCAGGCGCGCCACAACAACCGGGTGAGCTGGCCCGTGCCCCCCGCCCCCCTCCATCCCAGCCCCCGCCTCCCAGCCTGACCCCTGACCCCCACCCCCCACAGTTCCGAGAGATGACCGGCTCCTCTCACGCCCCCGTGTCCGACGTCGTCATGTTTGGCTACAGGTGAGCCCGCCGCGGGGAGGCTCCAAGCGGGTGGGCGCCAGGGGCCCAGGCTGTGTCTCACCTCCCCTCCTCACCCCTGCCACCAGAAAGCAGTTCGAGGCCCCGACGCTGGCGGAAGGCTTCTCGGCCATCCTGGAAATCCCGTTCCGGGTGAATGTGGAACCTCCCCTCGAGCGGCTGTACCGCCAGTTCTCAGAGGGCTGAGCTGCCCCTGCCCCCCAACCCCCAATAAATGGTTTTCCTTTAAGCTCGGGCACCATTGTGCTGGGAAGAAGGGCGGTCTGCCTGGCCAAGGACTGGCACCTGGCTAGTCCCCAAGCGGGGGGGGGGGGGGACTCCCGGGGTGGTTACAGGGGTGGGATTTGTGCTGAGCGTGTCTGGCCAGATGCCTCTCCCGCCGGAGTAACTGAGGCCTCTCAGCCCATGGCCGTGGGTGCTCCAGACCGAGGCTGGGGAGCCCCCGCAAGGGACACGGCCCCCCCGGGGGGGCGGGGTAGGGTCTTCCTTGCGCGTGGCTGCCGGGCTGCAGAACCAGTGCAGGAGCATGTGTGTTGTGACCCTGAGGATAAGAGCTGGATTTGGTGAGTGAGAAACTGCGAGCTGAAGTTGACCTTGGGGCAGGGCCTGCAGCAGTAAAGGGGGTGCTGGGAACACAGTCACAGGGGGCAGGTCCCCGGCCCCAGCTTGGGTTTGCTGCTGGCCAAGCACGACCTGTCGAACCCAAAGGGATGGAGAGAGAACCCCAGCGGCAGTGGGGAGCAGGACCCAGGCATGCGACTGGCCTCGAAGAGAGGACCACTAGGCACGGCAGAGCCTGCAGTCTGGGGACCGACCTGCCACTGAAGGCATAAGTGGCTCCACATGCGGCCCGTCCATCTTCGCTCAGGTGATGGTGCTCTCAGTGGGCCCCCCCCCGCACCATCACAAGGATGCACGTTCCCACCCCCCACAGCAGGGGGCGGGCTGGGCCATCAGCTCTCTGGGAGCCAATGCACCCAGTCTGAGGACCCCCGGCCAAGGCTTCTGGACATGGAGCACGGTGGCCAATGGGCTTTTAAAAGACTTTATTGGGGAAACGTACAGGGGTGGAGACCGTCCTTGGAGACAGCTCACGACGCGGTCCTCCAGCCCATCTTGCTGGGCGGCTGCCATCCCAGGGGCCCCTGCTCAGAAGCATCTGACCTGGGGGCAGGAGCAGAAGGGGAGGGGCTGGACGGGGCCTCCCAGCTCCTCAGGGAGGGGCCCTGGCTCAAAGGGGCAAGCCCTCTCCCCGCCCGGGGCTCCATCACCTCCTGGGGGAGAGGGTTGCAGTTTCCCAGGAGGCCTGGGGCTACCGGAAGCTTCCCCGACATGCCTCTCGGCTCCGGTCTCAAGACCAGAGTCACACGACTGCTCCCCAAGCCCCAGATACCTCAGAGGGTCCCTCGTGCACTCGGGCCGGATGCCACTCACCGGTTTTGGCGGGGGCCTCGTCTGTGACTCCTGGAGGGGCCCAGCCTGGGGGTGGCCACTACCCCCCCATCTGCGGGGGAAGAAGGCAGGGGGGCTGCGTCAGTGGCGGGGACTTGGGAAGTGGGGGGAGGGGTGGGGGGGTGGGGGTCCCGGCCTCACCCCCCGCTGCTGCTGCTCCTGCTCCAGGTTCCGCTGCAGGACCTGCTGCTGGTTGGCGATGACGCGCCGGATGCCGTTGACGAAGTTGCTCTGGTCGTGGGGGATGAGGCCGATGAAGATCTTCTTCTCCGAGGAGTAGAGGAGCATGAGCACGCGCACCTCGCACGACGCCTTGTAGGAGAAGTGCACGCAGCCGGCCTGGCGGGCGGGGGCGGGGGTCACCGTCTGGCCGCGGTGCGGATGCGCCTCCCCACGGCCACCGGGGCATGAGCACGTGGGCCGGCGCCCCTTGGAGCCGCGGCACACTGCGTCCTGACCGCCGTCCCCCCGGCCCTGGTGTCGCTACTGCTTGGGGACAAGGACACACAAGCCTGCAACGGCCTGGGAACCGACGGGCTCTGCACAGAGGCACCGGGACTTGGCTGCGACGTGCTCCAAGGAGACCACGGCGCCCACGACAAGCAGGGCGATGGTGGGCTTGCGAGTACGTGGACTGCCCCCGAGGCGCCAGGTGGCCATGGCCGGGACTCGCAGAGGCCCCCTCGGGCCCCAGGAAGCCCAGCACTAAGTCCCCCACACGTAGGCCCTGGAGCAGCTCAAGTGCCAACCACGAATCCCCAGTGAACGGTCAACGACACTGTTCCCTCAAACCAGGGACGCGGCCGAACGGACAGCCACCTCGGGAGAAGCGCTCCCGCTCTGCCTCCCTGGACCTTGCTCTCCAGTCACCACCCCCGGCTTATAGGTGGGCAAGCTGAGGCTGAGTTCAAGGACTCCCAAGGCCCCTCAAACCACAAGGGGCTGTGCCTTCCTGTGCGCCACCCCGGGGAGACGGCGGCGGCAGGTGTCCAGGGGGGAGCTCCTACCTGAGCCCCGGCCCCACCGAGGGAGCGCGGAGCGCTGGGCAGGGCCGGCCAGGTGCATGCGCGGCTTTTCCAGCTTCCCCCGTGGGAGCGCTGTGCTCTCAAACTTTTGTGACATAAGAAACACACAGCCCTCCCTCCAAACACACTTGCGCTGCTGTGACGGAATCAGATAGTTGGGGACGCATGCCGGCCTGTGACTGCAAACGTCCACAAAACGTGGCGACGCTGTGCTTTCACAAGCACCGAGACAACGCACCTCCCCTCGCAGACAAACTGAGGTCAAGACCCGCTGGAGGATAAGCCGGCACCTTGAGAGCTCGGGCTGGGAGCAGACAAACCTCGCTGCCTGGCAGGGCTCTTCCGGAGCCTCGGATTGTCCATGAGAAAACCCGGTCCCCGTGGAGGAGGGACCTGGGAGCACCGGTCAGCACTCAGTGGTTCCAGCCCCTCGAGACTCTGGCGAGACTCCGAGTCGACCCTGGAGGCCGGTACCACACCGGGTGCGAGTCCTACTCTGAGCCTCAGTTTCCCCATCTATAAAATGTGTCCGGGACGGCACAGACCCAGGGAGTCCCATGGACCGGGAGCCGACAGGTGTCTGGACACGAGGCCGACCGGCTGTCACCATGAGGGCTGCCGCCACTCTCTCCCCAGCTGGCTTTGGGGAAACAGCCACTGGCCGTCATCCGCCTTCTAGTTTTCAAACACAGAGTGGACCCGGCCCCGTCTGCCCAGGGGGGCCTTTCCGGCCGGCCGCGCCCCCACCCACTCGCACAGGCCGCACTCACGAAGCCGTTGTCCATGATCCGGCACAGGCTCTTGAGCGTCTCCAGGTCCTTGGTGAAGTGAAACTGTACCAGGCGCGAGTTCCGGAACAGCGGCACCAGTGTGGTCTGCGGGCAGGCCGGACGGCGCCGTGAGACAGGGCGCCCAGAACGGTCCGCAGCCACGCCGCCCAGCCTCGCCCCCGCTTCTGACCTCCACCGGGTCCACACCCGCCTATCTTCACTTGCCGGACAAGCTGGCCACAGGGCCCTGGCGCGTGCTGCCCCTCCGTCTAGGATGTTCTCCAGCCGGCAACTCCAGTGCCCCCTTCTCGGGGAAGCGCCCCGGCCACCCCACGGTCTGCTGTCTGTCACAAAGGCCGAGTGCCTCCCATCACACTCACCAGCAGCTGCTGCGGGATGAGCTGCATGTACAGCTTCCTTGGCCACTGCTCGGTCCTCCTGCGGGGCAAGGGGACGGGGGTCAGGAAGTTGGGTCTTGGCAAGACGCTGCCTCCGCCCCCAGCCCGGCACTCACAGGATCTCCCCTTGGTTCACGTAGACATGCGACGGCAGCCACCTCTTGGACCGACTGTTGGGCTCAGGCCTGGGCTTTTGGGGAGAGGAAGAGGGGAGACATCAGGAGGGGGGAGGCACCCCAGTCAGCGAAGACATGCTGGTCTTCAGGTCGCCCAGGTCCCCCCAGGACTCACCTCTTGCCACTCCATGACCCCGCTCCACGCCAGGAACTTGTTGTTGACGATCTGAACTGGGCCCGCGACCCCACCGGGACCCACCGCCTGCAGGAACAGACAAGTGGGGCCGATGCCTGGGAGTGCCCCAGGGATGCTTCTGGGGAACCTCAGAGCTGTCCTGAAGACCTTGGCCCCCGTCTCCAGGCAGTCTGGCCACAGCCCCAGAGCTGGCCCGGCCCCTCAGCTGCTCACAGACCTTCCATGGTTCCCCAGTGTCCCAGAACAAGTCTCAGATGCTCAACCTGGGGTACAAAGCTCACAGGGTCTGCCCCTAAGACCCAGACAACCCTACAATTTGTTGCACAAACAGGAACACTACTCATAAATAACTGGCAAGGGGTGAACCAGGACAGTTACCCTCCAGAGCCTTCCAGCCGCATAGCAGCCCTCCCCATAAGCCTGCCGCCCACCTCCAAGCCCTGCTGTGTGTAGGAGGCCCTCCTGTGAAGAACCGCCCTCCACCCCCCCACCCCCCCAAGCCGTGCTGACAAGTCTGGGGCAGGGCTGGCCTGGGCTCCACCAGCACACCTGTTTGCGCGTGGTAATGACCTGCCGGATGGCGTTGACAAAGCCGCTCTGGTCGTAGGGGATGAGGCCCATGAAGATCTTCTTCTTGGACGAGTACAGGAGCATGAGCACGCGCACCTCGCAGGGGGAGATGTGAGGAAACAGCATGCACCCCGCCTGGGGGGGGGGGGGGCAGGAAGTCAGAGACCCCTCCAAGCTAACCAGAGACTGTCCTGTCTCGGGGACAGGTCGTCACTGGACAGAAGTCCTCAAAGTCGCCCTGTGGCCTTCCGTGACGAGAGAGAGGCCACAGCACAAGGCAAGAGCATGTGAATGTGCACTTGGGGGTCTCAGCTGGTCAATCTGTGGTGAGGGCCTGGGACCCACCGCTGAGGCAGGAGGATCCTGAAAGGGTGGCACCTCCCCCCCGCCTCCACCGTGTCGCCCCCTCTCGATGCCGCTTTGTCCCCAGAGTAGGGCCTGCCTCGGCCGAGCCGTCTCCAGGGAGGCACTGGGCGCAGCCCCAGCTCTACTCCCTCCTATGTGCGTGACCCAGTGCAAATCACTTCATGTTCTGGACCTCAGTTTTCCCATCTGTAAGATGGCTTAACGACAGTCCCGTGGTCGCTGCCACATAAACGTCTTTACGCGAGACGCCAATGCCTCCTTGGCATGACGTCAGAAAGGAGTGTCACAGGCCTCTCTACCTGGGCTGTCGGGACAAAGAGGCGGCTACCTCGGGGAATACCCCTGACTTGTCCTGTCACCCAGGGGCCACCTGCTCAGGGAACCTGTCCCCTGCCTTCCCGGACCAAGGCGCGGCCCGTCCTCCCAGAGCTACCAGTAGGACCAGGAGTGTGACCGGCCAGGTAGCACAGGGAACGTGCTGACGCGCTTCTCCCCTGTGGCCCTCGGGCCCAGTCGGCCAGGCAGACGGCAGGCCCTCAGCAAATGGCGCTGAGGTCAGGGCCGGCCCATCGGGCAAGAGACTGCGCCAATCACGAGCCCTGGTTTGTCCGGGCCCCAAGGGAACGGGAATCTACCTGGACACTGGGGGTCATGGCCCGCCCACACAGTAGGCGGAAGGAGGCGCCTGGTCCCAAAGGGGACCCCAGAGCCGAGTCCTGTGGTGTCCCGAGCGGAGGATCCGCTCTCCTCTCTTGCCACCCACCCCCCGCGAGCACCTGTCCCCTTCGGCAACCAGACCCCTGTGGGGTGGGGGTGTTCACCGCTGAGATCAGGGCCCGGATGAGACGCTGGGCCCAGACCGGAGGGGCTGCAGAGACCACACCAGACTCACTCCCTGACGGCCCCATGTCACAGTCACTCACCAGCCCACGCTGACCAGGTGTCGACCACACGTGCAGGCCGCCTCCTCCAACACCACACAAGTTCACTCCCGCTAACCGCCCTGAGGCGTCCCGCCGCCAGCCCCGCTTGCCGGAGGAGGGAACGGCCCCGGCACGGAGTATCCCCCTGGCCCGGCTCACCCTCCCCGCACCCCCATGGCCATCTTCAGTTGGGTCCTTGCCACGTGCCGCATCCCCAACAGGCTCCTAGGTCCCAGGAGGGCCAGCTGGGGCCCTCCGCTCACTCGCATCCCTGGCGCCACCGCCCGCGTCCTCCGTGCTCTGCCTTCCCTGACACCCGCGTGTTCAGACACGGACCAAGACTCCTTCGGAGGGAGGCCTTGGGCCCCTGGCCCCCCGCCCAAGGGTCCCGCTCTACTCACGAAGCCATTGCCCATGACGCGGCACAGCCCCTTGAGGGAGTCGCAGTCTCTGTTGGTGAAGTGGAACTGCGCCAGCTGGGAGTTGCGGAACAGGGGGCCCAGGGTGGTCTGTGGGCGGCCAGGGGACAGCTGGGTCACCGCCAGGGGCGGGGTCCCCAGGAAAACGGGCCTGGGGAGGCCGGAGGTGGGTCTTACCAGCAGCTGCTGCGGGATGAGCTGCATGATGAGCTTCTGCGGCCACTGGTCGGTCTCCCTGCGGTGGGGGGAGGGGGGGGATGGCGAGTCAGGGGAGCCCCGGCCACCCACCTACCCCTGCCCCCTGCCCGCCACTCACAGGTTCTCGCCCTGGTTCACGTAGGCCTGGCAGGGCAGGGCCCGCTTCAGCTTCGCCGTGGAGTCCGAGTAGGGTCTGCGCTTCTGGGGGCAGGGTGGGGGGGTCACCGGGCACAACCTGGGTGCACGGGCCCGCCCGACACATAGGGCCAGCCCCCCACCCCCACCCCCGGGCTCGCGAGGGGACCCCGCGGCTCACCTCCTGCCACTCGAGGACGCCGCTCCAGGCCAGCAGCTTGTTGCTGAGCCGGTGCTCGCCCACAGCCAGGCCCCCGAGGGCGAGCCCAGGCGAGGAGGGCCCGATGGGACCCAGGGCCCCAAACACCCGAGCACCTTGCTGCGGCAGAGGGGAGGGGGGAAGCCGAGGCTGAAGGACCCGCAGGGGCAGCCTGGCCACCACACGCAACCCAGCGTTCAGACCCAAACCCCCTGCTCAGAAACTCCCGGGACCACGTCCAAACCACTCCTCCCAGGAGTCAAAGACCCCAAGTGGCTGACCTACATATCCTTTCCCTGCCACTACGAGCCCCTCCTCCCCGGCCACTTGTCACCTCAACACTGGTCTGCTCCCTGCTCCAGCTGTGCCCTTGGCCCGGAATACCATCCCTCCCCCTTCAGGAGATGCCACTCACCCTCCTGGCCCGATCAATTCTTGGTCCCTCTGTCCTGACCCAACTCAGAAGCCAGCGGTCCGAGGGTCCAGGCCTCCATGAAGCCCCCACAATGCACACACCAGTCTACACTGCAGCTGGCTGCCTGGCACATGGGTTTGCTCCAACCCACCCACGCTGAAAACTCTTCCAAAGCCGCCCATGGCCCTCAAGAGAAAGTCTGGACTCTCTCCCCTAGATCCTGCCAACCTTTCCGAGGTGGTCGCCGGCCCTCCTTCCCTCCCTTGCAGACCCCGGGGGGGGGGGGGAGGGGGGCAGGGGGTGGAGAAGGGAAACCAAAGCACAGAGAACAGAACCATCCAGGGAGGCAGAGAAACTTTTGGAAGAGGGAGCGTAATAACATCAAGAGGGGTTTCAGACACGACATCTTGAGAGTGGTTGCAGAACACCCAGAGAACGTTCCAGCAACAAAGCCAAGGAAAGCTACACGTTCTACTCTTCACAGGGCACTCTCCCAGATATCCTTTTTTTCCCCCTAAACCAAAGACATCTCAAAGCAAACAAAGGAAAGGCTTTGGAACAGGCTGGCAGCAAGTACCCCCTACAAATCTCACCAGTAAATGCCTCTGGGCAGCAGAAAAAATTACTAACGGGCGTTGTTCTTTTTCATCTTATAGTAGAGGGCACTTTCTGCATTTCCTATAAAGCACACAGATGTTTTCTGTCCCAGAAAGACAGTAAAACTCGGATTTTCCAGGAGCTTAAAAAAGCAAACAAAAAAACCTGAGCAAGCACGTCCTCCACCTGGACAGGTGATTTTGGAATATGGGCAACGGTAGCGATCAGGAAGAAAACCAAAGAGAAGAATCTTGGCATAAGAACATGTTGGTGCGTGTTCAGGGCCGGGCTGGGTCTGAGATGCAGGACGGGGGTTGAAGTCCCGGGTTTGGAGATGCCACAGGTGGGGCAGAGAACATCGGAGGATATGTGCTTAAAGCCCACAGCTGAAGAGCCTTCGGAGGGCCAGATGAATGCACTTCAGGATCCGGTCGGTGTAAACTGGGAGAGCACGTGTTTGAAGTCGGCTTTGTCTGTGAGGGCCAGCTGACCACGTTAGGCTTAAAACATGTTCTGGTCTAGAACGTAAAGACCGAGAATTCCTAGCTAAAAACTCAGGTCTACCTGCAACAACAGGGTAGGTACGTCCAAGTGCACGACCACAATTAAGGACGAGTTAAGTGCGGTCCTAAAGGAAATCTCATATCGGGGCAGATGTGTGCGTTTGACGTGTGAACTGTTTCCTGCACAGGGAAGCCTATTTTGTACTTGGTAGGAGAATGAAAGCCTTAGGGTGCAGTTTCAGGACCGGGAAGCGCTTTTGAACTAGATGCAGATGCTGAACACATCCCTGTAAGACAGTGGAGCCGAGGGGTATGTTTAACTTTTGAGAGACGTTCAGAGTCTTCCTGTCTACGTTTAAGATACGAAAAAACCTGTTTTAAGGCCTGCGTGGAGCTGCCACAGCTCCATGCCACGCACAACGTCGGCGCAGGGTATGAAAGAAGCGAACTCGAGAGCCGGCCTAGGGTAAAACGCACATCTGGGCAAGCGTGAAACGCCGAGACGTGCAGGTTTACTAACATTCCAGGTGCGCCTGAAGATTTTTAAAAAGTATGCACTTATTTTAGGTCTGGGGAAGCGTGTGCAGTTAACGTCCCGACAAAGCCAGATGTTTACGTTTGGGCTTGTTGCACTCTGTAAGAGCATCCTACATCTGGGCGAGCGTGCAAATCCCGGACGCACACGCCACGGGCGCCGTGCAGACGCGCGCGGGCCCGGGAACGAACACCCCCAGGTGCAACACCTGGGCGCGCGAGTGCAACACGCGGGCCCCCCTCGCCGCGGCCCCCTCCCCCATTTCCAGATTTCCTGCGCGGAGAGAGACCAACTTTCCAATTGGAAAAACAAGCATGCACGCCTGCCGTCGGCCCGCCCGCCCCCCACCCCGCGTTTAAATCGGGACGCGGAGTCAGCAGTAATTTGAGCCCTCCCCGCCCCCGTACCCCACCCCCGCCACCCCAGCCTAAACGCGCAACAAAGGGGAGAGCACGGCGCGTACCACCCGGGGGGGTTCCACGGGGGAACCCGGCCCCAGCCGGGACCACCCTTCGGGTCATCCTGAGACCCCACAGAAGAGGGGGCCGCGGACAAAGACCCGAGCCCGGGGGAGGGGCTGGCGGGGGCGGGGCCGTGGAAGGCTCTGGAAAAAAGGCGGGGGGCTCACCATGGGAGGGGCCGAGCGGGCCCGGATCCGCGGTGGCTGCGGGCCCCGGGGGCTGGCCGGCCAGGAGC